>NW_015150897.1:38235-77219 GCF_000732505.1 Cyprinodon variegatus | reverse complement strand
GATGGATGGATGGATGGATGGATGGATGGATGGATGGATGGATGGATGGATGGATGGATGGATGGATGGATGGATGGATGATAACCCTGTACATCTAGAACTGGTACAACTTGGAGCAACCTATCTTTAAAAAGCAAATTGTTTACTAATAAAGCCATTATACTTTTTTTTTTTTTACCTATCCAGACATGGAAATACTTTAAGCAGATTATGTAGTTGTATTCGGATTTTCGACCTGAAAGTACACCTTTAAAAGCAACTGTGAATAAATGTATGATATTCAATAATATTTTATAAATCTAAATAATGAGAGAGAAGTGAATTCTTGAACAGTGGTTCTGCTACAGCATACAATAGGATTAAAACTAGTGTGTTAACGCAAGTATTTGGAAACATTTGGGACTTTTTCTCTCCATTCTAATTAGTCCATATAAAAAGCTGTTAACTATCCTGCAGCTTAGTTAGAAAATGGTAGGTGGCATAATTTAAAACTTCAAAAATTCAAAGCTGAAGGTCAGTTAAAAAAAAAAAAAAAAGATGAAACAGACTGTTAATACTCTAAAACGATTTGCTTTTAATTTTTCCAAAGCAATTTCATGAGATGAAATGCGAGGGTTAAGTAAGTTGTTATGGGATGACCCGGCAGGCGATCTGAATAATCATAAAACTGCTTGAAAGAAAGACTTTAATTCAACCAGGAATTTAAACTTTTAAATTAAAACGTTTTTTAAATTGTCTTTGCCTAGAAAGACAGCTACTCAAATACCACCAAAAGGCAACATACTTAACACCCAAACAAATTAAGGACAAAACATCAAAAACAAAACCGGAAATAGTGTAAGATTTAATAGTCAAATAGTTTGATCAGCAATTAATAAACATCAACAGCAATGCTGATCAGTCAAATTAATTCCATTCTGGTGTATTTGCACATCTAAAGCGTTTGATATTTAGATGTATTTTCATGTAATTACTATTAATTTTTTACGTATAATCTGTATAGAAAACTATTTAAATATCTCAATTAGTGGACTGAAAGGCATACTCTTGTGCAAGTTGTAATTAAAGGAAAGATTTTATGTTTTTTAATTCATTAAATTACAAGAGGAAGGTGAAGATTCCATGTCAATATCATTATAAATAATATCTTAGTAATTTAAGTGATGCATTTTGAAAGCACGGATTTGATTTTCTCAGATCCACAAGGCTCAAATTTCTCATAAATTGTATATTGGCAGTGATAATTGGCCCAATTTTCTCTTAGTAAGTTGCACCTCCACCAAATGTTTCTTTTTCTACCAACCAGTTAATTAGTAAAGACACCTGAAAAAACAAACAACCACCAAGTATTAATCAGAATTTTAACTCTAAGTGGTAATCATATTTTCCATTCTCTGTGTTTGCAGCATCTCCTCACCCAAACCATGTGGGCCGGGCCTGTCTAAAGCTGAAGGTGTATGTCAGACCTCCAGGTAAGCCACGCTCTAACCACACACACTCACATACGCATTCATATATAACACACAAAGATCCAGATTGCCTATCAAAGTAAAATTAGGGGGGATAAGAGGTCTGATAGAATGCTCTGGCAGAAGGCTGTGCTCGGATTCAAAGCCCAACAAGGCAACAGTTTGACACCTCCAGAGATACACACTCTGACAACACACAGACATTCACTCATAAAGGCATACTTGAACGCAAAGGGACACACGCACACAACGACACATGTTTAGAAACGGACGCGGAGATATGTGTGCATGTACGTTGGCTCAAAGTGACTAACGCGCTTCACATCAAATCACATCACATCACGCTGGGTGTGAGGGAGACCTTCTGTCCTTGTAAAAAGATAACAGAACAGGCTGAAAGTGCTTTTTGAAAAGGTGACCAACCTCGATGTGATTCCGCTTACTGGATTTCCTCACATGATTCATGAAAGTCTGTTTATGAACATGTAGCTTTGCAAAACAATTGAAATGGCTTCAAATTTATTGTATTTCACAACCATAAACTTTGATGCATTTCAGTGGAATTTTATGTAATATAGCAACAGAATGTATAACTATAAGCTGGAGACAAAAAAGTTCCTGTGTTTTTGCACTTAATTGGGGGACTGCACTAAACCGACTATATTTGTCATAAAATAAAAATTATTGATTGATTGTTTGATGTAATGACTCAGAACAGAGGGATCCAGCATTCAGGCAGGACAAATAGCAGTGACTTATAGAGCGTTTTTTTAAAGCAACAACAGATGGTTTGCGAATCTACAGCAGCAGTGGGCGGTAACTCTGGTTTAGAGTTCAGACCTTGCCCCGAAAATGAGGTTGATACCAGCTGGTCAGCTGACAAGACGCAGCACTTGCCGGACAGAGTTCCAGACGCCGAAGCCTTAAAGGACACAGAACTGACAGGAGATCAGATCCGAGCAGATGACGGAGGAAGGCAGTATAATCCAGACGGCAAGTCAAAAGGCAGATCTAGGTTCAGTCCACAGTAGAATCTGAAGACAGGTCAGGCAAACAGACCAGAACAGTTGCAGGCAGGCTCAAAGGTCTGAAGACAGAAATGGGTCAGTATCAGGCGATCAGAAGACTATTAGTAACGCTAGAAAAACTCTTACCAATGGCTGAAGACTAATCTGGCACTGATGGCTGGGACTAAGCAGTTTAAATAGAAGCAGGAGAAGGTGGAGCAGATGAGCAGTGATGAGAAACAGGGCAGAGCTAAACAGGTGAATGAAATGAGCAATTAAGCCAGCCATCAGCTCCAAGATCATGACAATTGATAGATTGATTGACACATCTTTTGTATTAGTTTATAAAATATCAAGGCTTGCTGTGCTTTTCATTAGTTTCTCACTATGTCTATACTTTTTGCGTTCACTGACAGCTGCACGTCCTCGCCATGTCCCTACCTGTTTTGCATCTCTAGAAACCCAAGTTTTTGTAATTTCATGATTTTGAAATAGTTAAATTCCAGTCAGATTGGGTGGAGAACACCTGTGAGGTCTGGTTTAGCCATACTTTATTATGTTTGTATTTCTGCCTTACTGTTTTATCTGTCCAGTAGGTTTAGAAACAGAACTCTGTGAGATATCCAAAGCATCTGATGTTGTTTTGTGACTTGATCTTGCATTTGACTTCTTCAAAAAATGTCCCCCCTGCATAATGCTTTTTTTATTAAGAGAACTTTCAGCTTCAGAGAACTTCTGTATCCATACTGAGATTTAAATGCCAAAATATGGCCAGCTTTTACCAAACAGGTACTTTTATTTACTCGTTATATTTATCTTTAGAAGAAGCAATGAAAACAGACTATGGTTGGTCAATTACATAAAAGATGACTCCAGTTTGTGTTTTTAACATGAACAAATGTGAGAAAGTCCATGGGATGTGAATACGTTCACAAAGCAATTTTTTTTTCTTATTTAGTAACTTTTACGTAACAGGTTAAACATTTATCTGTTGTTCTAAAAAGTGTCAGGCTTGTTTCTAAACTCAAAAGTCAGTCTAGTACATCCTGCGTCTTCCAAGTTAATTTGCCGACAGTGCTCAAACTCTTACATGTGTTCCACATTTGCCTCTGAATATTTATAAATAGCTTAAAGGAAACCTTTGCATACACGAGGATCACATTCTGGCTTACATTAAATTACACCTGTGTTATCTAAAAAAGAAAAAAAAACTACCTGTATGTCTGTTCCAATAGCAATTTGACCTTATGGGGATTCAAAAATAGACCAGATTTATTTAATAAAGTATCATACCTGGGTAATAACACCCAAGACAATGGCACAGCTTTGAAGATCATCACAAAGGAATGTCAGCTTTTTTACAGCTTTCCAACCTCAGATCATACCATACCCTACTACAGAGGAGGAATAATCTCTCCTACATTATTACTGATACAACATGCAGTCTTCTTTTGTCATTGCTGCTGCTTTTCATTAAGTTTAAGGGTTTTTATTATCTGTGTTCAGTTGAAGTAATCTGTCTGACATTGCAACTTTCATCTTCCCCATGAAATGCTGTCACTCCGTGAGTGAGCTGTGAGCAGTTTCATATCTGTGAGTGAGTGGCTGTGAATCTGTGTGAGTGTGTGTGAGTGTCAGCTGCTCCAGATTCCAAGTCTCTGTGATTAAACTGTAATTAGGTTGGTTAAACCCCCTGCAGAGCTCTGTTTCTGTCGTCTTCTCTGTCTTGCTCTTTTCAGCTCTGCAATTCATTCTGCTGTGTACTCTTTGCCTTTCATTAGCTGTTCAAGGATGAAGAGTGTTTTTTTGTGATTTGTCTCTCATTTTCAGTCTTCCTTCCCACCCTGACGGATCCACTTGTCTCTCCTTTGTCTTTTAAAGTCTATCTTATCTTTGCATCTGTCTTTGTGTCCTTCTCGGTTCAGATGTTTTGTCGCTTTTCTTTTTCTTCTCTTGTCTCTGTTCCAGATGGGTCGGGATATGATTCTCCGGAGCCGTTCCTGACTGACGGTGGTCCAGAATCCAACGCGGGTGGTGCGGTCCTGTTAGCGGCTCTGGCCCCACTCCTCCTGGGACCAGTCTTTGGGCTGTGACTACCCCTTCTCCCCCTCTTCTTGGAGCGCCCATGCTGGGATGATGGGCTGGGCTGGCTGTCCCTCTAAATCCACCACCCCTCAGGGAAGCCCTCTGTCTCCACCCTCTTCCTTCTTCCCTCCTCCACTGCAGTATGACCACCAACCACCCTCCACTGCCAGCCCCCCTTTCATGGCCCAGCCACAGACACCCTTCCCTGGAATACCTGCAATTTTTTTATAAGCAGTCTGGGAAGCTACCCTTCCTTCTCTTTTCCCTGAATCCCAGGCGGAGCAGCACCTTTCAGCTGAAAACACGAGAGAAATGTCTCAGCACTCATATCAGGGGGTCGTTTTTTGACTTTTGACTCTTGCCCACTGATGGGATAGAAGTAGCCATGGCTATGATTAAACTTGTCGTTCCATTGCAGTCCCTATCCTGCAATCTCGGCTGGGGGCATTAGGCGATAGGCCTGAGTGCACAAAGATTGGTTTTTTGCTCTCATGGTTTTCCCTTCCTCCAACTACGAATTGGAAGTGGCCAAGCTGGCATTAAAATTGGAATTCAATACAAACGCAGACCATCTCCAAAGTACAATGAGGATGAGAGTGATTATAATGAGCAGGAGAAAAGTTACCTGGACTTTACTGCAAAGAGAAAAAAGTGTGAAAGAATTTTAAACTAGGCCAAGTAAGACATGTCACTTGCTACAGCGTCATGGAAACTTATTCACATTTGGTATTTTTACCGTAGTTAACTAAAATGTATTTCACTGACAATTTATAAGATAAAACATCACAATGTAACAGAATATTGACAAGTGGAAGTGAAAGTATAAACATTCATCTGTTTTTTATTATATAAACATTCAAAAGTGTGGCAGGCACTGCATTCCTCCTCCATCTTTCTGTCCAGTTAATTTGACAAGCCTTTTTGGGTAGTAACTCTAAAAGCTTTGAACATCTTTACAGCAGCTTGACCCATTCTTGTTTTGCAAAGTAGATGCAGTTCAGATTAGATGCAGTCAATGAATATCAGTCTTTAAGTCTTGACTGACTTCTAACTGGATGTTGGTCTGGGCTTTGACTAGGCCATTTTAGCTCTTGACAATTTATCTAAATAATTTTACTGTAGTTTTGGTTGTATTTTTATGGTAATCTTAAGTCTCCTCTAGCCTCTACAATATAGATAATAGATAATATAGACAATAGATATCCAATGTTGGTCATCGAGGCCCTCTGTCAATGATTTTCAATGATGGGCAATAAGCAAACTTTTACTAAACTGCAATTATCTGAATTAGCTATGTGCTAAAGCACGGAAACATCTAAAACTTGCAGGACACTGGCCCTCAGGGACCGACTTTGGACCTGCTCTAATAACAGGCCTTGGGTTTTCACTCTATATTGCCCCATATATCCTCCAATAGGCTCTAAGAATCTCTCAAAATGCAGCCTGTCCCTGCTGAAGACACCACTGGCACTGCCTACTAACCTTGTAAGATGGTGTGTTCAAGGAAATTGGGCTTTGTTTTTCTCTGAAAATAATGTTTTATTTTGGACCCATTATCCCCTTCTAAGATGCTGAACATGGTTTGTTTTATACAGGGGTTTTTTACAGGGTTTATTTTGGCTCAACAGTGGGTTTGTTTTGTTGGTTAACTAAAAGTCAGATCTAGTGCTTGTGGTTTTGGGATTTTCGTATTTTCGCTGGTGAGTTTGGTTTCTTTCGATAATCTGTTTGTTCACTGTGCAGTGCTTTGTTTGATGTTCCAAGCTTGTATTGATCTTTTTTATTCTCTGTCTGCTTTTGCCTTTTTTTCCTTTACCGGTTCTTTACCAAACAGCTGAATTTATGGTGCAATTAGATAACACTCAGATGGACCCGACTTACTAATTAGGCAACTACAGGGCAATTGGCATCACTGGATTTTATTTGCTAATATCAGAGTAAAAGGGGCTGAATTTAAATCTACACCACACTTTTCAGGTTTTTATGTTCAGAAACTGTAGAAAATAATCTGTTTTATCTTTTACTTGCAATTCCCTCAGCTTGTTCTGTTGAAGTTTGATACGTCAAAATTCAGATAAACTCCCTTAAATTCTCAAAAAAGCTTTTACACTCCCTTGAGGTGTTTTTTGTTTTTGCTAAAAAGGGTTGATGTACAAAACGGGAGATGCAAACTTTTTTTTTTGTATAAGCTCCGATATTGCGACCTTTTAATGACATGACTGATCAGCCATTTCTGCTGTCGCCGTCTTCCGGAATCTTCCATTTATGCGTGTATACATGGCTGGAAGCGGAATCACCATTACTAACAACTGACATGTTAATCTAAGAAAAACTTCCCCCATAGCAACACATTCAGTAAAACCTTCCGCCATAACTCATCTCTGGTCATGGGTAGGTTGTGGCCTCTGCTTCCTGTTTACTATAGCCGTGGCTAAAGACGTATTGTGGACAACAACCATTAGACAGAATTATGGGTTGCAGTGCTTAGGTATTTCACTTCCAACCAATTACAAAGAGCAAAAACTCACATTTCTAACTTTTAAAAGTTTACTTAAAATTCTAATTTCAGTTGAATGGAAGCATGCCTACCTTAGAGTTCTACTCTACTGATACTGCATTCCATTTACTCTGGAACTATCGAGATGGAAGTATTTAAATTGTTCACCTTATGGCCACTAAGGCCACTGCTACAACATAGCAATGAAAACAAGAATTTAATGCAGTATCTTGTGAATACATGAAGCATTGATGTTTTATAGTACATGCATGAAAACAGTCAAAGCAGAAACATTTTATTTCTGTCGATGCAAATAGCAGCAATTATAAATGCGGACGTCTGGAATTGTCCCGTTGCCCCACATATCAAAACTTGTAATTGTTACATGTGGCAATGTTCAAATCGAAATTTACTTCTTGGAGGTCAGAAATCTTGACTTCAGAGAACAAATGAAGCACAGTATCAGTGTAACTCTAGCACATAAAAGCCCAATTGAAGTTCAATTTAAAATGTGAAGAAGTTCAGGTGGTCTAAATATTTTGGTCATATGATCTTTTTGTACGTTCAATGCAGTAGAAGTTCTTAAAGATAATAGAGTTTGAATTTTCAGAGGTTTAGAATTCACATTGTGGCGACAAGTATAACCATAGCCTGTTTTACTGGCACAGGGTATTGGGTGGGTTGTCATTGGTGGGTTTTATGGGATGTAGATTTTCAGGTGGGCTGTGTTTTGTCTTTTATGTGTTTCTAAACAAAGCATTTATCACGGCCTGGCCTGCACAGGCGTCTCCAGCACTAGCTAACGTTGTCTGGGTCGGGTGACTTTTGGAACCATGACTTTCTCTTGTATGAATGTACCACTGGCCACCCACCTCTTTGTTGTTGTTTTTTTTTCTGTATTGTCATGACTGTGGTCACTTACAGTACCTTCTGTCGGACTGGCAGGATTTCTCAAAGGCTCTGAGATTCTAAAGGAAGGCGGGGTGAAGGGTGGGAGGGGAGGGCAGGTGAGAAAAGGAGGCGACACTCAAGTTGCATGACCACTGTGAAACCTTCAGATCAAACTTGTTTCTATTGATATATTTTTTCATGGTGAAAAAAAAAAAACGGAAAATAATCTGACATCGCGCTTCAACTCTCTTGCTCTCCTTGAGAGTTTTTCAGACATCAAAGGGGGGAAAAAAAATTCAGACTCTTTCCTCACATGGGTTCTCCTGTCTGGGCTCTCAGTCGTTGATGGATTAGCTCGGGCCGGAAAGATAAATGGACCCGCAGGGCGAAACTGACTGGAAATCGGGCCCCTGGAGCCCAACTCGGATCACGACGGACGTAAACAAGGACTGAAGCTGATCCCAGGTCCGGGGGGTTAAACCAATAAAGGAAGCACATAGACTGTGGCAAATGAGGCGAGGTGTGTAAACGTGTGAGGTAGCATCACAAAGACACACATACGCACATGCACGCAGACATATACACAAACACTTCAAGAGATGGTGAAAGCACACACGGACAGAAGCAAACAGTGGAAGAAAGAGTGTTTGATTGAACTCAAACATTAACAGTAAGCACTGTTAACACACACACACACACGTACACACACAGAGCAGTCCATGTACAGATAAACACACTCGCCAACATACATGCAAAAAAAGTGTGCAGTTCTAGGCATTTACAAAAACATGCAAACGTGTACAAAACACAACCAAGGGGAAAATGCTTGTTCCTCTGTTCCATCTTATTTTTGTAGCATTTAAAATCACTGTTAAATACTCCTTTGTGGGATGCAGTGATGGGTTATAGCCTCTGACGGATTACAAAAATACTGTATGTGTCTTCTCTTCTACTGTCCCACTGATACTGTCCTTCTAGATTTTTTTTCTTTTCTCTTCCCCGGTTTGTGATCCACGGTTGATAGCGGTAGGATGCCTCCAGGTCTGAGCGTCATGTATGGATTTGTCTCCTTTTCTGTTCATGGTGTTTTTAGGGCGGCCTTTTCGCTGCTGAGGTCGCTCCGACAGACGAAGGCGTACACAGAAGTCGGCTAAAGGAGAGAAACAACACAAATAAAGATTGTCTTTTGTCTACTCGAAAACAACCCGCCTGAGTGGAGTTTCTTCAATAGAAATGTGAATTAATTCCCTTTTTTTTTTATGCGCTCCACCCCTCCAAAGGGCAGATGATTGTATTTATGTATTAGACTGCACCTGGGCCTTTATTTGCCTAGTCTATCTTCCTCTGACGTCAGTCTTGGAATAGAGATTATTGAGCTCTGCCAGTCAAAGCATGAAATTATTCAGAAGAAATCACCCTCTCTCATCTTCAGCTGTTCCCCCCTCAGGGAACTGACAGCTAATCTGAACTGCTGACTACGGAGGCAAAATAGCTTGATAGCCTTTCCTCTTTTGTTTCTATCAGATCTTTTGCATGGTGGCTGGTCAATAATGGGGATTAACAAAGAGCATGTGTTCAGATGTTATTCTGGGCTTTTAATTGTCTTGGTCAGTTACTTTTCACAGTATTACATTTTGAAGGGATATATTGTCTTTTTTTTTACTGCACTACCTTGATTTTATAGATAGAGTTAACAGGTTACTTTCAAAATGTTGTGTATAAAATGATCAGATTTTTAAAATACACCATTTAAATAATACTAAGTGGCAATCACAAGAAAACGGTGTCAAGTTTTATTTCTCTGTGACTGTGTTTCCATGTTTTATTCATGCTTACAGGAGCTGGAACCACGATACAACCAAACTTTGCAACTTTATAGGTTCTCTTGCTGGCCTTGGGTCTCTAAGATCATCCCCGTTTTAACAACACAGATATACCGAAGCTCTTTGCATACATTCTAGATTCATAAGATGTTAAACCCCAAATTATTCATATCCCTGGCAGATTAAGCTTTAATCAGATTTAATTTTAATACTACACTTTCCTCCTTAAAATTAAGTTTAAGGAGTGGCCCAGACAGAGTTCTGACTAGAACTGGAAACTTTGAGGGGAGCTGAATATTAGAGCAATACTTTCTAAGGACTTGGAGCTTAAATCAGCAAAATATCAGTGGAAATATGTAAAAAAACTGATCAGCAATTATGATTTCGATTGGTGTTATCGTTGTTAGAAATTCTATTATTGAGAAGGGTTTAAATCATTTTTGAAACAGCTTTTTTAATTGAATTGCATTTTTTTTTTAAATCACGCTCCTCTCACCCTGTTTTATTATATTTAGAGATATAGATGCCTCGTTTCCTATTAAAAACAGATATCTTAAGTGAAGGCAGATCGTTTTAACCCTAAATTAACCAGGTGGGGCAATAATTTTGGGTTAAACCATGCAGAGGGGTTAAGAAGATAAAGGATGGAAAACTTTAAAAAAAAAAAAAAAAACATCTGTCTTTTCTCTGTTTTTAAATCCTTGCAAGATCACATGTCAGAGTGACTGTGATTTTCTCTGTATGTTTAAAGCTTTATATAAAGTTGCTACGCCCCCCTTCCCCACACAGATGAACAGAAACTATGCCTCACAGGTTTCAGCAACTTTAAATACCATAAAGCACCACATCTATTAAACAAGCAGTCATATTAGCTATCGGAAATTAAATCAACTTTGTGATTTATCAGTGTCATTAAAGGCATGAATTACAATGGCAATAATTTTAACTGATAATTAATATCTAATAGAAGGATAAACACAGAACACCTACCTGCATACTGAAAGTTATATACTAGAGGTCTGGAACCTGCTTGAGAGCTGTTCCAGGAAATAAGATGATTGATCTCTGACTTATCTAAAATAAAAGGGCCTAATGCAGTTCAAGATGGCTTTCATATAACCAGAAGACAGCACAGAAAACACGGAATTCAATTGTAAAAGAAAAAAAACACTATTGGCTTGAGAAAGCTTCTTTATTCTGGCTGAATTAAGAGTTATATGTTTACTGAGACCTGACCTTTGCAAAAAAAAAAAAAGAAAAAGAAAGAAAAAGAACTATATCCTCCCTTCTTCTCTAAATATTTCTTACTGGAGTAGTGCTATTGTTATGGTAACGGCCCAGTTTAGTCCCAAATGATTAAGGTCAGTGGTACTGGAGGTCTGACCATCCTGAATAGCTCCTTTTATTTTGGTTTCCTTTTTCTTAAAATGATCAAACTGTGAGGATCTTATCTTTCCTATTAAATAATAAGAAAACCATTTATAATTATCATTTTATCTCTTATTTTAATGATGTATCGTGTTTCTGTGATTATTTCTGTCACATTAAACCTCATACCTCCCTTCCTGGCCCCGTAATGTTACACGTAATGTTTAGGGCCTTAGCTGCTCTGGTCCTATACCTCCTTGGACCAGCACTGATTCTTAGGTTAAAAAAGCAAAACTCGAGCTATTGAACTTGCAAAATAAATATACAGATAAAATAATTTTATAACAGTTGTTCAATTCATTTCCAATGAAACATTTGGCAGGCTGTTCTTAAATGGATTATCTGAAATCACATTAAAGATATAAAGAACTTTAGAGCTCACTTAACTCTAAAGCAGG
The DNA here is from genome assembly GCF_000732505.1 of Cyprinodon variegatus. Lineage (NCBI taxonomy): Eukaryota > Metazoa > Chordata > Actinopteri > Cyprinodontiformes > Cyprinodontidae > Cyprinodon > Cyprinodon variegatus. The sequence continues at coordinate 65,621 of NW_015150897.1, read as the reverse complement.
TTAAGTCTTAGTTTTAATTCAACAAAATCTTTAGGTTTTTGCTCAAACTGTTTCTTGGATCCACCAATGCTCTTTGACATTTCTGTCCACTATCCTCCAGCACCGTTATTGCTCTTGTTTGATCTTCAGAGCACTCTGGAATCTTTTTTGAGAAAGGCTGGAGAACCGGATCCATGGGGAGCCTCTGTAGTTCACCCAGACTCTTTGCCCCTGGTGGAGCTGCTGATTCCTACCACAGCAGGTTAGGGATTGATAACGGCATGAGTCATTTACTGCAAGTCCCCCCCCATCCCCTTTCATAGGGTTCATCAAATAAAGGCTGCAGAAAACACCGAAAAAATATAACAGGGAAGTATCACTTCTCTAAAGGGACCAAACTCTCAGTTAATAGCAACCTGAATCATTGACATTAAGCAGGGTTTTCCTGTTGGGCTTTCAGAGTAAATCTCTGGCATCATATTATAAAAAGGGGGAGGATAAAAACACAAGCAGGGTCTTATGGGGTTCATAATATGATTTTATAATAGACTCATAAAAATTTGACAACTGCAGGCTCTAGAGCCTCAGTGCTTTCACCTCACAGCGACTGGTACACAAACACAGACTATTTTGGTTAGATGAACACATTTTTTCCGACTTCACTAAGATACTTGCTTTAGAAAACAATCCTTATACTTTTATTTTTTTCTCCTATCATATGGCTTGTTGTTCTAACCACACATTTGTTTTATTAAGATCTTCTGTTATTGAGCTAAACAAAGAAGAAAAATAGTCAAATCTAAGGGAATTGGTAGACTGGAAACTAATAGGAGGTTCTGCAACGTTCTGTTGAGGTTTAGGAACGAAGTGAGCTAAAAAGAAAAGCTCTTAATCTACCTGTAAAGTATCTAAGGTGTAAGCATTACACATTTTTTGTTAAAAATAATGTAAGATATAAATATTAGGGTGAGTCGATTTTACCTGACAAAATGCAAAAGAATATAAAAGATTTAATTACTTCTGCAAGGATTTTTATTATAATTTAAAAATAGTTCCTGTGAGACGCACAAACATAGAGACAGGTTCAGCCTTTAGGTTCTCTGTGTGTTCGGCTCATAATGATTGGTCAAAAAAATACAGACAGTTTGGGTGCAGCATGCAGGATTGCACAATTTGCACAGAGATACCATAGCTTCATGCATCCTCTCGCTAAATCCAGCAGAAAAACCTGTTTGGTCAGTTTTTGCAACAGTGTTCCAATGTTTTAACTCTGACAGAGGTTTTCCCAGACTTGATGCAGTCTAGAAAATATTATCATAATTCTTTAGACTTATGAGTTGTGTTACTTTAATGTGGAACCCTGATCTGTTAGGAAATGGTTACTTTAAACAACTTACGAAATAAACCACAGAGTTCAACTAGCTTTTTTTTTATTTTTGATTTCTTAGAAAGATAGTGCCTCATAATGGAATATCAAATTACTTGTTTATATTTTATTTTTTCTAAGTTTATGTGTAAAATTAGACAACAAATGATATGGCTAATTAGAGCTTAAATAAATGACAATTTGAAACCTGAAGTGTTTTGCTACGTTTTGGAATTGTTGAAAGATACAGACAGTTAGTAAAACCACAATTCAAATAGATAAAAGCTGTTGCCAATACTAAAAAAAAAAAAAAAATCCAGTTTTACTGTGTTGCTGTAGAAGGTTTTACATTGGATCAGTGAAAGCTCCACGTTTTCTCGATTTTTCCTGTGATAATTTAAAAAATATTTACAAAACCTATAAACAATGTTCATATAGCTTTGGTTTTTCTGTGAAAATATAGCAGGTTGCATTTATACTTCTAGCAGAAGAGCTTAAAACTTCCTTTTGTCTCCCAAAAAACTGATCTTGTCAAGGGTGGGTGCAATTTGGAGATGTGTACCCTTCCAACTCCGAGCACTTCCTCAACAGACCATTATATGTTCAACTGCGGCCTGCAAATAAGCTCATGAGGTCTAGCACCACATCATGTTCTTAACCCTGCATAAAGAGGGTCCCATTTATATGCAATTATTCATATTTGGCCCCAACAAGGGTGAAATGTATATGAGGAAGATTCTGGAGCCACAGAATTTTAACTTCCCTCGTCCTTTTGCAGGACACAGGGCAATGACCTACTGTTGTAGAGTTAAAACATTCTGAAACATTTAAATCTTGCCTTTTTACCTCGGGAGGCTTTCATCATCCCTTCTCTTCCACCATAAGGGGATATAGATACTGTTAGCATACAAGATTCAGCAGCTTTGCTTTAAATGGACTATTTGAAACCTCTGACTTGCCAATTTTGACAGCATGATGCAAATAATATACATATAAGAAGTGTTGTTTTGAGGGGGAACAGGTTCATGAATAATACATGTGGATTAGTTTGCCCCTCCTGCACAAAGCAACCTAATGGCTATTGATGTCTCCAGTTTCCAACAAATTGCTTCATATGAGAGCTCAATTTTAATGGAAAAAAAAGAGTGGAGTCAAGCAAAGAGGAGACGATGGAATGAAATTATCTCCTAATATTAAGATGCACGCTTGGTCAGCTGGTTCTTTGTCCTGACAAGTATTAAATAGAGGAGGAATTAGCCCAATGTAAAATTAAGCTTGATCAAGCAAGTTCTTGAAACATTCCCACATTCCCAAAGCTTGTGAGAGGAAAGATGGATGAGTGATACAACTGGAGCGGAGCCAAAATTTACCAGATGTGCTCCTTGAAATCATGAGAATGAATCCAGCACCAAGTCACAGACACGCATGCTCCTATGTACAGCCGTAACCCTTCAACTCTCATCCAGATCTAATTAACCACTTAATTATTTTAGGGCATTTTACTGGCCACAATACACATGGGGAAAAGAAGAACAAAATTAGCCTGTATGATGTTCGTTTTGGCAAACACTAAAAAACAAAGCCAGGAAGTACAGATGGAGACCTCTCAAATATCTGTTCTTTTTCTCATCCCTCCATCTCTTGTTCTGCTGCTCTCCATCTCTCCCTGACACATCATTAGACTGCCGACTAATCTATTCTCCGCTCTTCCTTGTACCTTTGTCTCCTCATATTCGACTAACAGGCATGATTTTGAAATTATGGAATTAGGGCAGCACTCCCATTTCTATTAATGGGGAAAGGCGTGATGAAAGAGCTTGATCCTGAGCGTGCAATTTTTGTAGACTCTAATACATGTCCTCTGACTCTACAGTTCTTTCTCTCCACCACATACACATCTGCTGCGGGAGAACACACACATTACACCTTAGCTGTAATTATAGATGAAATACTAATTCTTAGCTCTTCAAGCACTGCTGGATGTGGCGTGAAATGATGACAGCATGAAGGTTAACTATAAAGCACCCCTCCATCCATAGACACACAGCAAAGACACACTTGGAGAAGTCCAGATGGTCTCTGTGTTATTGCTGAATAATGCATGCTATGTAGACTCTATAAAAGTTAAATGTGCAAAGAAGGCGAGTCATCATTCAGGCACTATGGGCAGCTTTGAAGCATGATTTGTCTAAACTTAAGGCTGTAAATGGATGTTTTTACCATTAGTATTTAGTTGTAAGTAGGACAGCCATACTGTAGTTAAAGAGATACAAAGCTGATACTCATGCTGGCTTTTCGCCAAGTATCTGCAGTCACCTTGAAAATGGGTTTTGTGGTTTAAAGCATAAATTGGGAATAACACAGCAGAGTCAGAGCTAGAGGCTCCGGTTTCAGAGCATCTGAGAACCACTATGAAAAAATATCTGGTGTTTTAATGTAAAAATACCCAAAGGAGAAGATGGGGGGAGGAGGGGGAGGTCCGGGTGAAGGGTAAATGCTGCACTCATGTGGGCAAACTGAGCAGTGCCTTTTTTTACCCTCGAGTCGAGGCAACAAGAGATGCCTGCCATCATGTGCTGCGTTTAAGTGTCTATTGTATATACGGATTGTAAAGTGTTTTATATTTGATATAAATAAATATACATATATATATGTAAATAAACTGTATAAAACTATATATAAATATAGCTTTAAGCTTAGAAAAAACTGTACATTTCAAATAAGCACCCTCAACAATGAGCATCTATAATTTTATATGGAAGTCGTTGAAAACAAATGGCAATGAATTGATACTATAGAGTTAGACAAAAACCAAAAAAAAAATCAATATTTTCGAATGAAGCGTAGACTCTTTAAACCGTATTCATGTCTATGTCGCACACCAGTGAAAGCGAATGTATCTGAGGGTATTAGATTTTCCGACGACACACAAACGCATCAGCAGACTTTCACGTTCGTTCATACCACAGAACTGAACGGAGCCAGTGAAGGAATTCAGGAGTGACCAGCGCCAAGTTTACATACCTCAAAGAAGGAGGAGTTTCCCCTCACCTGGTTAACAGTAAGTCTTGACTACCTTGTCAAATATCTGGTCATTTTATTTCTCCTTTAGGCGTAGTTTGGGTGTCGTTAGAAAGTTGACAGGGAAGCGGAACTAGCGAGCTAGCTGGACGTTAGCTAGCTTACAAGTTTCTCCCTCTTCTACGGATCTACCGCAGAATACATGAGAAACACCGCAACGTTTTAAACAATGTAAGACAAATCTTGTTCGTTTGTTTCTGTACTTTACCGAAAACTATTGTGTCTTCAAAGTTTGTTTGGTGGAGTTAAGTTTGTACCTAGTTGGGTGTGTTTTGACTGTGTTCTAGCTAGTTTTAGAGCCGTTTGGTTAATATTCTCCCATCTATTGTCACCTGTTTCTTCATGTGGGACGTACGTGTTTATCAGGTGCTTTGATACCTCGTGGTCTCAGTTTAAATGTTACAGTGGTTATGATTAACAAGCCCTGTTTACCGGTGGGTAAGTATATCTGTGTCATCTGCAAACTGGGAAATAAAACGTCCAGTCTGGGACTTTTCAGCATGATGTCATAGGTCACATATAGATGAGTGTTCATAACAGTTACCAGCCCTAATGAATGGCTTCAAATACTTTTATGAAAAAACAATAAGTTATTTCTTTAGTGTGAGGGGTTTAAAAAGATGGAGAATGGGAATGCTTTGTAAAAAGTTGTTAGCAACGTGACCAGAATAAGAAAATACGTCACTTAAAGTTCATCAGTGAGATCTTGAGGAACAGGTTTGGGCAGAAGAACTAGAAAATGCGTTTCCCTGTTGAGGTTATTGTTTTCTATCTACTCTCTTGGTGGTGCAGTGAGGATCTACATACAGCATGAGTGGGTATGTCTGTAAGACTTATTTATTTTTTTCCTCCTCCTGTGTTTGCTAATTTGTTAAATCAAGTTGTGACCAAACAAACCCCAAAAACATTTATCCCTGCTTGGTTTATGTGTAACCTGTTTTTGGAGACTAATGCTCCTTGAAAATAGAAGGAAAGCATTATATTGGTCTTTAAATGATCATTACATTACCAATAAACATAAGAGTATATTTACAAATTGTAATTTAGCAAACCTCTATTGATGCTTGTTTATATTTCTTGTTTATCTACGTTACAGGTAGAATCCACATTTGTTAGTCCCATGTTTGACCCACTTTTATACAAAAGATACTAATGAATAAAATAATTTTGTTTTATTTAAAACATTCCTCTGTTTCTAGAGAAATATTTTCTATGGTTGTTGCAATGTTATCTATAATGGTTGTTTATTGCTATTTGTAGCTAACTTTATATATAGATTTAAGCAAATGTATGGAACCAACACATGATGAATCTATTATTTTTAGGTTATCGTGATTGGGCAGAATGTAGACCCTTTTTTGAATTGGTTTGATTTGTTTTTAAAGAGTGAAATAGGTATAACTCAAATATTGTCTTTAAAGATGTGCCTTTATTTTATACAGCATGGGTGTCATTTTTCACGTCCATATAACCATATTTGTTTTTCCGGTTAGTGGATTAAAAGTATTGTAGCCTTTCACATTCAGCAAACAGGTTTTGGAAGCAATCTCTTTGCTGCTTTTATATATAAAAAAAAACATAGTTCAGTATTTAAAATATAGCATGTTGGTTAGGTCATATAAAAGACAATGTGTTCTAGGATATTTTGAAAACTGCATCGTTTTGATAAGAAATCCTGCTTCTCATTGAAGTATTTCCCAAATTATTGTTTTTAGATTACAAGTAAAATGTGGCCTTTTTGGAACCAGCTGATCAGCAGTGTGTAGCAGTTAGGTAGAGGACAGTAGGTGCCATCTTAAGAAAAAAAAAAATAGAGAAAAATCTACCTCAGTGGCACTTTCTTATTGACTTTCTAACTAAACAACCCTTAAGCCTTTAAAACAGCTTAACAGACAATGTCAATGTCGAAACTATTTTTACAAACTTTACTTATCCTGTCATTGCTCATCAGTTTTAGACAATGCTCCATATCTGTATCCTCTTCATTAGAAGTAGGCTGATACAGATATGGTGAAAATCCAGGAGACTGCTACTCAGTCTTAAAAATATAGTTTGATGTTGGTGTTTTCCGGATCTGGATGAGTGGAAAACTTTTCACACTTCTGTTTCCAGAATTTATTACCTCTCATTATTTAAATTAGGGGCATCCAACATGGATTTCTGATTATAATGTGGCAGTCACTCCTAGCCCTGGCTCTTTATTAATAAAAAAAACAGATCTGTCAAGGCTTATAAATAAAAATAAAAAACTTTTTTACAAACAAATTTTCACTTACACTAGCAGGATAAAGGAGTTGTTTGGTTTGTTCCATTCTGCAGTTTTGTTGTAACGTAGCAAGCTAGGTAAAATAAAAAAAATCATTAGTCTACATGTTCTTTTTCCATAAACGAGGACTGTTATTGATTTGTTCTCACCCACCAGCCCAATGACCAAGCATACTTTGGGGTTCTAAACAAACTTGAATTGGCAAAAGTGAAGCAAAAATGGACCTTTGGATTCTAAAGGTCGCTGACCCTTTGGTGGATAAAAAACACTAGTTAACATTTTTATCATTCTGTATAGGATTTCTTCAATCATACGAAACTTTGTTTAAACCAACAGATTGCATTAGTGTTCTCGGAATAGCATCCGCTTAATAATGAAAGTAACAGAAATGTCTTTGTTTCAAACCCTTTATTTGCAGCACTTAACTGTTTAGCTTCAGGTTTTCCAAATACTCAAGCATTTAATGATACTTGTGTCATGTATTTATCTACAAAGCTTTAAATCCCACACAGGATTGTTGGTGGTTGATTTTAGTGTGCATAAGAAACAGACTGTTGTTAAAGTAGGAAAAGGATGAGAACCAGAGATATTTACCCAAGGCAAAACTTAAGAGGATAGTATTTTTTATTATAAATTAATACTTTTTATGTCAGACTTAATTCTGTCATTAAATCTTCAATTGAACTGGTTTTGACAGCCCTATTAATGTTTAGTTTCTCTTTTACCTCCTTATAAACCTTCACTCACTCTTATAGGCGTAAACCTCCATCTGTGTTGTGCCAAATGTAATGATCTGTCAGGAAAGAGCTATTTTTTATAAAAACATGTGCCCTTTAATATATAAATGTAAGCTTACAGCATTGAATCAGTGAGCTGCCTGCTAAGCAGACTACCCATTTTTCCACCTCATTTCCCGCCTGCTGTAGGTTTGACAAGGAAACTAAAGTCCTGGAGCTATTTGCAAAACAGGAAAATGTCACTTGAACCTTTTGCAGAGGAGCTGACAAGAGAGGAAGAGAAGCAATAGTGGATAAAGCTGTACTTCCTTTATGTTATCTAAAAACTTCAGTGTCGGAACAAAAACAAAAAAACCCGAACTGGGTGTTTATGATTGACTGACTGATTCTTGTCCCTCGACAGAACGATCAACGCTCTAAATCTTCATTTATCTTTTGCTAAGCTGAGGCTGGTGTTGAGCCAGTCTTATAATCGTAACTGTCCTACTAAAACGGTATCTTTATGATTGTATCATTACACAGTGCAAACAGAATTATTAAGCATTGCCTCAAAACGAAATGACGCCACACCCTTTAAACCACCCACACAACTAAACCATGTTTACAGCAGCTTGCCTTGTAGTTAGCAGGCTTGAGGCCTGGAACTTGCCTTTAAACTTCTCTGCTAATACCCGATAAAAAACAAAAGTACAATTCTAGTAAAACTAATGAGCCTAAAATTAGATCAGTACTTGCTGATGTAGTCCTGGCTTCTTGATACATACTCATAGCTGCTTCTCTGTTGTGCTGAGATCATGACATCTAATGCCAACACTGTGCCATCTAATGCTGATCATTAGTTAAGTCACTAACCTGTCGGGTGTGGCACTTTAGTAGTTTAAGAGAGTTTGCATAATTTAAAGGTTTCTCAAGCACTATTACAGCAACCAAAGATGCATCTGATTTGCATTTTATTGTCATGTAGCGATGCTTTTCTATAGTTAGCTGATATGCAAACGGTTTTTCAGAATAAAAGCAAACAAACATGGTCCTAGAGTAACACAGCTGGGGTTTGAAATCCCAGACATACAGAAACTATATAGTTTATTCATTTTAGCTCAGTGTGGTGAGAGATATGTTTTATCGGTTCATTTTTTTACAGTGCTAAGAAGCTGAAGTTTGTAGGTGTTATATTTTTGTTTAATTTCAGGTTTTAATAATTGATTTTGTGTGAAAGGTATACAGGAATTCTAAAACAGACTATATTTGGGTTAATCTGCATTTCCTCCCTGAACCTGTATCTAGAAGCCCCTATGGTTGTCATTACTGGCACTGAGCAGTAGCCCGCTGTTGTTGACCTAAAGGTGCTTGCAACACTAGATGTGTTACATAAATTGATAAACTTTTAACCTATACACCACAACTGATGTGATCTTCTAAAGTAGTGAAACAAAAAATTCCTAAAAAGACGAACATGCCAAAAACAATTCTGCATTGTGGAGAGTTAAAGTGAAGACAAGCAAATGCAGCTGAGTTCATGTATAATTAAACCTGAACAGCTCACACTGGGAGATATCACAACATTGGCCATGTTTCTAACTATTGATCTTCCTCAAAGGAAATATTCTGTTAGCAGTTTGTATGAATTGCTTATATTTTGTTCTGTACACATTTCCATTTACATATTCGAGTATGATCATTAAGTTCAATCGCATTATAGTTATGTCTCTTTAAACCCCTACTGTTTGCTGTTATGCAACATCTTTATCAAAATGCTGCAGAGCTTTGACTGAACTCCTCCCCCACTACAAAAGTAGCCACCTTCACAGGCGCTGACATCTTGTGCTAGTCTGATGAATGTGTAAACAAGTCTACATAGTAGAGGTCTGAGTGATATTAAAACGGCCAAAAAAAGTTATGGTGCAACTCTGGAAAAAAAGCTTTTCCTGCTTTTTTGTTTTGTGTATTCGAATAATACATTGTTAAGTAGAGGTTTGTTGCTAGTATTTACATAAAAAATGTATAAGAGAATATCAATAATAGTTACAGTACAGATGGGTAGCAGTAAAAGGTTTCCTATATAAGATCATAATCGACAACAGAATGTCAGTCACCACAATCCGGAAAGGACTGCATGTAGACAAGGATTATTAGGATTCTGTATTTCAGGTGCTTTAAGCTACACATATAGGTAATATTTAGTCTATTGGATGGCCTATAACCGTGCATAACACTGATACCCAGTGCGCATTTTACTGGCTGAGATGATACAGTCTGCCAAGTGTGATGCAATGTGTACTAATAAAATTGAAAATTACTAAAAACTTGAGTTAATTGTAACAAGAATTGTTATCAGTTTCCACATAGAGGTTGTTGTAGCTGCTATTTTTTTTGCAGCGTAAAAATTTTCTTTGTTTGTTATAACTTTCAGGTACATTGCAGCAAACATTAGTCTACCTACACTGCATCCACAAGGTTCTGCATCTCTAAGCCTGCAGAAAGTGGGAAGTCTCTTGCTTTGTTTAGGTTTTGCATTTTTCTTTCCCTCTCAAATATAGAGAAACTAAACATGCTATGATTCATTTGGTTCTCTCAAATATGTTCTTGAATTTGTTCCCTACATTAAGGGTAAAACAATAGCATATTGTATATCTATGATGAGTCATTTATTAGAAGCAAACATCACACTGAACATGATATGCAGATGTGCAATAGGACTGTGTAATGAATCAATATCTATCTCAATTAAAAACACTCAAAATCAATATAAAATGTGTCCGATGTATTTTTAAAGATCTTTTTGAGCTCTGATCCAGAACCACACCGTATTCTGATAGGTTGAGACAGAAAAAGGATTTAGTCACTCAGTCTATCATGCAAAATAGGCAGGGTTGAAGGTAGAGCTGACCTGTTTGTTTATTTTTAAGGTTAAGGGTTACATTTAAATACATTTAAATTTGTAAACTAAACAATAATCAATAATTATTCATCAATGTCATATAAAAGGCTTTAATCTTGATGCATTCTTTATAGCCATATTACACAGCCCTAGTGCCAGGTTCTAACCATATCAGTAGAGGGGATGGGTAACAGCTAATTGAGCCATGTTTCTACATTGTGTTTTGATCCCTTGTCCTTAACAATTGATAAATGCAATCAAAAATTAAAGTTAGTCAACAGAGGATCTTGGTTATAGGTACTGGTTTGGAGCGAATGGATTTGTAACATAAGCTAATACTTGCAGGATGTAGTTAAAAGTCCTTTTTAATAGGCTTTAACAAGTGTCATCAGGTTTATCGCAGGAATGTGGAATTCTTAAAATATAATTTCTTACTGTCCAGAAGTTATTTGCTTGGCAGTAAAAATGTATTTGTGATGTGTTGTGAATTTCTAGTTACTACTTTGGGGAAAGGTAATTTACCTCTTCCCAATTGGTAGAGCTCAACACTTTGCTCACTCTGACACTTGTTCTGGTAACTCTCATGGAGGACTTCAAATTTTCCATCAGAGCGTAATGGAAACTTTCAGTGGCTGTAAAACTGTAACCTTTAAAACCAAATGTATAATTTGATACTGTCAACCAAACTATGCTGGAGAGTCGCAGTCTGGAGGTGTTACTTCTGTTTTTCTCTTTTAGATAAACCTTTTAGTTGAATAACCCGTGGTGAATATTATCAACAATAGGTTGTTGTGTTGTTGATTTATATTTTGCTCTCCATATTCTCGCTTTTCTAGAGTTCACGGTCTCTTTGGTTTTCTATATGTAAAACGTGAAGGTTTAATAGTAAAGTTTTTCTGGGTCTCTGTTGACTAACTGATTTCTCTATTTCAGGCCACAACATATTGAGCTCGGGGCCACCGGCGGAGCTGCTAAACAGGAGAGCACCAACATGGACGACATGACCGTGGAGCAAATGGCTGTCAGAGCCAACCAGCTGACTGATGAGGTACTGAGTAAAGGACAATGCAGTGTGTTTTCTTATTGTCTGTTTCTCTCTGAGCAAATGTTAGACTTTTCTTAAACTAAATGAAACCTAAAAAATTCCAGAGTCTCACACTATGGAACACAGTTGCATTAAATCAGTTCATTTTGGCTACGTTCACACTGCAGCCTGAAGTGACCCAAATACAATTTTTTTTTTGCCCATCTGCGACCTGGATCTGATCTTTTCATGGCTGTCTGAACAACACAGATCTGATTTTTTCCAATGCCACCCAGGCCACTTGGCTACGTGGTCCTGAATCCGATACGAATCTGATCTTTTTAAATGCGACCTGTGTTTGAACGACCTGAACGTCATTATTAAACGACAAAGGTCACTATATTGCGTCTTGCTACGCAGAAGCGGCAAGAAAAACAACAATGGCAGATGATGATGCGGAGCGCAGTATTTATGTTTAACCATATTGAAAAAATTTAGTTTTTATGGTTGGGAAAGACCGCTAGATGCGCGCCGGCACTACCATCCATGTTTACTTCTGTAAACACAGAGCACGCTGGCCTGTGACGTCATTGTGTCCTCTACTGCGCATGCGGGACACTTGCGTTGTATGACTGCAGTTCACACAGGAGATCACATACAAGTTGTAAATATTTGGAAATATGAACGGGAACGTAAAAAAATCGGATTTCACAAAAAAATCGGAATTGAGCATCAAGGCCTGCAGTGTGAATGTTGCCTTTGGTTAGATCAGACTGAGGCAATTGGACACATGAGTGTCTGTAAAAAAAAATCCTTTACAGTTCTTCTGTGTTGTCTTTAAGTTAACAAGGTAATTGCATGTAGGTAAATGAGAAGAAAATGAAGTTTCCAAATTGAAATACGCAGACTGAAAAATACTGAGTGCATGCCTTTTTTTTTTATTGCCGTACCATCTAAAGCCCATTTCATGTACATGTATTGGGTTTTTTTTTAAAGTATATTTTGTATGTGAAAACAAGGGCCTATCTAGGGAATAATCAAACCACTTTTGCATCTACACTAACTGGGAATCCCACAAGCTACAGTACAAAAGTCATAATCAGTAAACGGGTAATTCATTTTAGAAGCCAACCATTTTTTTCTCTAAATAAAAAGAATGAAGAATAATGTAGCAGGAGAATATTAATATGTAAAGCAGTTTATCCTCTGAAGTACCAGCATTAAAAATAGAAAGCATGTATCCATAGAAATGGGTACGTGATTTCTATGAAGGTTAAAACAGTCCACAAGCTTAGCAGTTTAAACAAATGTTCATTTCATGAGTGTATGCAAAACCAAAAGCAGTCCTAAGCTTGCTCTTTGATGGAGGTTCCTCTTTTTAAAGTTTGAAAAACTATGACTTCATCATAGATTAAACAAAAAAGATAATTGTATTATGAAATAATGCTTTCCGCCATAACTCACTAATAACAAACACGGCAAGGAGAAATGGTAGATTGAAGAGATCTAAATCAAAAACCCAAAGGATGTAAGACAGGGTGCCTGATTTACTCTGTTACACCGCTGACATGTCACTACTCTCTAAACTTTGACTGTTGTCAGCTTTATCTGCTTCTTTTTCCTGAAGATAGTTTAATCAACACTGCAGGGCACCTTATTATCAGCATATCAACTAAATGCTTAGCTTAAACATGTTTTGGTCATAAAGCTCTCTTGTTTTTCTCAGCTGTGTTCGTGTCCTATTGTTTGTGTTCTAACTAAACCTGCAGTTTTCTTTCTGCCTTCTTCTTCTTCCTTGTGCTGCTGCCTGGTTGATTAAGGAGATCACTCTGGGCACAAGGCATGGGAACGTCCCTCTGCTTATTCTGCTTACTGCTCTGACTTTGGGTAACTGCCCATACTTTAAACACACAAAGCATGGCTGACTGTGTATAAGGACGTTTTGTAAAAGTTTAACCCTTAAATGTGGTTGTGATTTTTTTTTTTTAGTGCAGCTTTTGGTATCAAATCGTATTTCACAAACATATGTTTCCATTAAAGGCAGTGGATTCAAATTAGCAGAGTAAAACTAAATGTACCGTATACAAGATTTAGCACTACAGCACAATCTGGAAACTTTGGCAGCAACTGCCGTTTTTAGGCTTTATTTGCCATGTTCACAGACTGCAAAAGAAATAATGTAATGTCATCCGAATGAGGGATGTTCTGGCTTAGTCAACAGAAACCTGGCTGAGCCCAACACACCCTGATAGCTCATTTGTGTTTGTCTGTTTCTCAACTCATTCATGAATGGATCCAGAGGAAACATTACAGAGAAATTGGGAATCTGCTCCATCCTTTCTGCTGTTAATGATTATTGTTTGTAACTGTACAGTCTTGTGCTTCAGTTATTGGACTCTCTGCAGTATTTACTATTAATAGACTCATAAAGGGTGCAGCTTACCTGGACTGGCTGCATTCCTTTGTCTCTTTGCATATTTGTTTTTTGTTTTTTCACTTTTGTGTGGACGTTACATCGTCAAAAAGGAATCAAACTCATTGAATTTCATATTTTCATATAATATGGCATTTTCTTAGAGCATTTTTCAGTTCTAGATGACTTTGAGAAATATATTTATTCAGATTTTTTCTGAAACTAATTGTTAAAATGTTCTATCCTTTAATCCCTTTGTCCGTTTGTCTGTTACCTGTCCTTCAATCTGTTTTTCAATCTGTTTTCTACGCATCCACTAGTGTCTATCCTACTTTCCATCTTTCAGTTACTTTATCCATCAATGTTTGTCCATTACCCATCTAGTTGTCCTTCCATACATATTTGTTGATCCATCCTTGTATAACTCAAAAAGTTTGAATTTTAAAACAAAACATTCAAACTCTATCATAGATCCAACCAATTATTGATAACAGTGTACCTGATTCATCTTTTATTCTTTAAAAAACAGAAAAAATCTCACATTTACATTGTACCTCAATTCATCTTCCTTGATATAAAAAACATGTAATTCATAAAAAGATTTTATGTCTGAAGTTTGTCAGTATTTAAAAAAAAAAGATGTTTGCCTTACATTATTTGCTTTGATTCAGTAGCTGGTATTCTACAGGATTAGTCAATTGACAAATTCTGAATGCTAATGGGAATATTTTGAAAACCATGTTTGAAATAAGAGCATTTTAGTGTCTAAATTCATGTGAGACTCAAGCTGTTACATACCAAGTATACTATATTTTAAAGTAGTTTGAATCATTTCTTTTTTTAATCTGATCGGTGTTACATGTTTAGTGTTTAGTAACACGATTTGTCCTCATACTTACAGATGCACCGATTAGATCTTAGTTGGCTGGAACCAGTTTCCATTTGCCTGCAGATTATTTTCAGATTGTATTTCTTTTCTTTTTTAACTTATTCTTACTATATTTTCTCCTTCACAGTCACTGGAAAGCACAAGGAGGATGCTACAGCTGGCAGAGGAGGTGAGTCTATTGACATTTTCGTTCTCACTCACTAAAGATGATTTCATTAAATCAGCTGTTGTTTTATGGACTGAAATGGTCTAAATGTCAAACTCACAAAAATTGCTGTTATCCATTTTAAAGCTTAAAATTAGAGAAGTTATTTTGGCAATGTCAGATTATCTTTTTTAGTTATTTAAGATATCACTAGCTGTAATTAATTCTGCGTTGCATTTAAAGAGGAACACAGTTTTTTTTTTTTACATTGGGCCCTTGATTTTATGTTATTCCATCATGTTCTACTCACCCATATGAGTTTTGTGTCATTTGGAGCCGTTCTGAAGATATTCCATTAGTTTATATCCAAGTAACATCTTCCTATGGGCAACGACTTGAAGGCACAAACTAAACTGTTCATAATTTATTCTTTATGGTACGCCAGCATTCAGAACATGTAGGTAAATCACTGTCCCCCAGACATCAGCGGTTATATTTTTTATATTTATATTTTTCTAAAACAAAGTGGAGTGTGTATGACGTCATCCGTGCGCCAGACTGGAGTTGTGACAGACAGCCCGGGCCACAGGCGTCTACGCTCTACCCCTTCTATTCATTCTAGCTAATCTGAATCGTTCAATTCCATTTGGAGAGCGAGATCCTCTGTGGTAGCAGCACTAGACATCTTCCAGGCATGTGAGGAAAACTAGCATCAGTTCAGCGGACAGGATGAATGAACGGTAGCCGGCGCGCGCGGATGACATCATACAAACTCTGTTTTGTTTAAAAAAAATATATAAATATAAAAAAAAAACACGGATGTCTGGGGGACAGTGATTGGCCTACATGTTATGAATGGTGGCGTACCATAAAGAATAAATTATGAACAGTTTAGTTTGTGCCTTCAAGTCGTTGCCCATAGGAAGACGTTACTTGGATATAAAGGAATATCTTCAGAACGGCTCCAAATGACACAAAACTCCTATGGGTGAGTAGAACATGATGGAATAACGTAAAATCAAGGAGCCAATGTAAAAAAAAAACAAAAAAGAAAACCCCGGCATTCCCCTTTGAGGTTTTTTTTACATTAATTGTTGTGTTTGCTTTTAGAGCCAACAGACTGGCAACAAAACCATGGAGATGCTTGACCATCAAGGAGGTAAATTCACAACATGAGCTCAGCGTTTCATTGTCTGATAAATGTTTTTTTTGTTTTTTTAAATGTAGCCTATAAGCAATTTTTTATTGATAATGGAGATGGTAAATTTTTTCATTTTTGTTCTTTTTATTTTATCTGTTGTTGTTATCTGTTTTTTACCTAGACCAATAATACTAATAAATGTAGCAGAGGAAATTATAGATATTCCATAATCTATGGCTAATGTATAAGTCTTTACAATCCGAAACCTCCATGGTGCAAAGTGAAGGCAATATGTGGAGTGATAATAGAGCCATGATTTAAATTAATTTCAGAAATCAAGAAGTATGTGCACAAGATTTGTGTACCGGTATGTATATATAATTTTTTATTTTATTTTTTCAAAATTACACAGGTTAAAAAGTACACACCGTTACACAACTCTTTTTAAGTTTAAATATTTCTTAGCAATTTATACACAGATGTACCTCTGTGGCCCAAAACAAGGTCCAGGTATGATTCTTGCTGGATGGTTCACTTTGCTTCAACAGTATTGATGTCATGTCCAGAGGTGGGATCCTGCTCTGATTTAAGTTTGTTGGCAATCCGTTGATTTTGATTGTTCAACCCACCTCATGCTATCCTTTAGCTGACAACTAAACAGGTTCTCAGAGCGATTCTGCCACATCACTGCTTTATCAACCATTAGATGATTCTTAGCTGTCGGTTCCACTGGAAGTGAAAGTGGCATGTTTGCTCCATGGTGTGGCTTCTTCAGTCTCAGCTGTTTGCAGCAATTCTAGACAATCAGAGTGATTCCACTGAAACTCTTCTATTTTCGCCTGTTGCTGCTTTTAATCCACGTCACTCTGGAGCAGGGCAGATTTTTAAGACAGGAATTCAATCAAGTAAAGGCAAAGCTGATCCAATTGAGTTTACAAGTAAAAGACGTCATATGCAGAATATGAGTGTCATTTTCTGGACTTTTCTGTAAAGAAATATTATGTTTATACAGTTTATTTATAGTTGGAATAAATATGAGCATTAAATTAGAAAAGTAACTGAAAAAACTAAATATTTAAACTGAACTCAACTTATTCAAGTTGGAAGAAGAAAGTCATACAGTGATCAAATAAAGAGCAGGCAAGAGAGACACTGGTAGAAATGGTTTAATAAGCGTTGCTGTTTTATTGCTCTAACTAGAGCCTATAGGTACAGTACTACAGTGCAGTGATGCAGTTCTGACATGATCAGAGTTTAAACGCAGAGATTCCCTCTGCTTTAAAAAAGATCGATCCCAGTGGAATTTGGTGTCTGTAAAAAGTAACGGCGAAACTGGAGTGCAGCGAGTTCGCATCGCTTCCACATCCAATGGAAACCAGAGGTTAGGTTTTAAAGATGCATCTTGATTTCTTAAAACATCCTTCTGGTCATTTTGATTTAATGGCTCAAACATTCGCATCTCGGCATAAAACCTTGGAAACCTGAAGAAATTTGGCTGGTCAGTGTAGAGACCAGTTAATTTTGGCCAGGCTCTAATGTACTGATCTTGAAATGAGCTTATCCTTCTTGGTCCATACTGTCTTCCTCCTCCTGAATACTACAACTCACATCAGCAGCTGATAGTTAATGATGCTCCCTGGGGTATTCCTAATACCCCATTTACACTACCCTTGAAAAACTGATCCATGCCGAGACCAGTCTGAGCTCGGATCAGTTAACCAGGCCGAGCTTGGATCTGACGACCGTTTACAAATCACGCTATCTCGGTTCCTCGACTCCTCGCCTCCTAGTGACGATCTGCGGTATTGAAGGAGGAAATCAAGCAGTTGGTGGCGGTAATGCACCAAAAGTTGTTTGCCAACGGCCATAAAACACAAGAAGACGAAGAGGAAGAGACTCAAGCAAATCAAAATGGCGGCGCCCATCACATTCAGAAAGTTATGCTTGATTATTTTTGCTGTATGGCGTCACCACCAAGGTCGCACCATGCTCTTTTGTAGCAATTATTTAAAATGTTGCGCGGAGAAGATTTCGATTGTTGTTTATAGTTGTTCTTCTTCTTCTTCTGTTTTGTGTTGGTTGGCAAACAACTTCCGGAGGCGCATTACCGCCAACTACTGGAATGGAGTGTGGATCGGGATGTGCAGCCAGATGGAGATGACGCGTTCTGCTCATGCGCTCTTGTTATCAGAGAACCGAGCCAGGGAAAAACCGAGCCGAGCCCACCTCTGGAACTGGTCTGCAGTTAGCGCGGTCCGGTTGTGTCTAACTCGGTTCAGTTCAGTTTGCTTTCCATTTACACACGATAAGTTATCTCAGTTACTGAGCTTGGCACGGTTTTTCAAGGGTAGTGTAAATGGGGTAAAAGCATCCAACCCAGTTTAGAAGATGTGGTCTGATGGTTGGAACTCATATGGGTTCTAACAGAACATTTAGCTCAATAACTTATCAGAACTAGTTCTAAAATGGGTAACGCTAAACCGGGCCAACCCTAAGTTGATACTCTGTGGTGTAGATTGGACAAATGTCAGGATATGATGGCTGGAGGTTTCTTCCTATTAGAGGGTAGTTTCTCCTCACCAGTCGCATTCTTGGTTTGAGTGATGGCTGTAGAATGAAAAACCAATGGAAGGCAACGTCTACTTTGACCACTTGCTCATCCAGAAGGAGCAAGTCCTGCAAAGACAATGACTCAATGCAATGAGCTGGATTTTGTAAGATTACTAAGACTTTCTCCAACTCACAAAATCTTAGAATACCATGTAAGTTCATAACATTTTGAATATATTGTATTGTACATGTATTACACCTAAAACAGTCCTCTGCAATAAGAATAATTCACAGCCTAAAACTGCAGAGATGGTAGACTTGTTTTTACTGTGCAGCCTTAGTCTTATGCCAAGAAGTTAAAAGTCTACGAAGGTGTGTGATTTCTCTGCACATTGCTCAAGGTCGCATAAACAAATCGAACAGCGAGGGGTTTATTTATTCATTTATGTCAGAGTTTTATGTATTTCTTTCATCCGAAGTAGTTTTTACTCGATAGATTTCAACCTCTGCACCCTTGTGTTGTTTTGCAAATCTGCTCTGCTGCTTTTAAGAGACGAATCCTTAAAGGTTCTATTGGCAGTTAATGTTTTTTATTTGCTCATATATATATTAATTTTTAATAATTAGTTGACCAAACTTATTGTTTTTGTACTTCCTGCAGTATTTCTTTTAATCTAGTATTTTTAACAGTATTTTTTCAAATCTAAAATAGATTTATAGATGTAACAGACTCATCTCATAGTTGTAGTTTTCTTTTAAAGTGACGACAAAGAACGTTTATTTAAATGATGTGAGAAATGAAATTCTGGCTTGATGTTCTTTAGAGCAACTGAGGAATGTGGATAAAGGCATGGACCAGATCAACCAGGACATGAGACAAGCTGAGAAACACCTGACCGACCTGTCCAAATGCTGCGGCCTGTGTATCTGCCCCTGCGACAGGTAACCGCTCCCCTCTGCATCCCCTTTGACTGTATTTATAACCCCATGTTCATCAGTGTTCCTGCTCCTACAAAAATGCTAAAACATTGCATGCAACACAACACGTCAACACATTGCTTTCATGTTTAAAATCTCTTTAAACACATCTGTGGGTCTATTTTTCATTAAGTCTTTTTCAAATGTTGGTAAAAGCAGAGATCTACTCACCATTTATCATAAATTAGCTCGGGAAATGTGTGTTCTTAGGAAGTAATAACTGTGAAGTGTTTGAATATTGTGCATTTGATCCTAAACGTGGATAAAATCTTTTTGAAATGCTTTCACTTTGGAAATGAAGATACTTTGATTATCAAGACATCAGGTAGGGAATCTTTTAACCTGATTCTTCAATTAAACAGCGTCATAGATTAGTTGAACTTGCTTAGAAAAAGCTATTTAACCTTTGTCTAATGTAGCTGAAATATTGACCTGGACTTGTTTTGTTTTTCTTCCAGGGTGTCGTCCATTGAGAACGACTCACGCTACAAACGCACATGGGGCACGGGTGAGGTGGAAGGCGAAGGAAGAGATTCAAAAGTTGTCTCAAGGCAGCCTTCAGGTGTTCGCAATGGCCAAGCCCCCCAGGTCAACGCCCCGCAGCCATCAGGCCCATACATCAATAGGTAGAGCATGGATCGTTTCCTTTTTATAAGAACTCCTAACTATTACTATTTACTGTTTTAAAATATGCGTAATCTGTTATAGAATAAAGTCTGAAAGCGGTGTTTATTCTGATAATCCTAAACAAATCTCAATGTCAGCACTGATGTCTCCTGATCGGTAGATGGAGTCAGCCTATATGTAAGATTGATGCTTAGCATGAATTCAACCTTAGCTGTTGAAGAACGCTTTAATTAGTCATGTAATGGTGGCAGAAAGGACAAGTTCAGCCCCAAACCCAACAATCCTGATTAAATATATTAAAGTTGTAGGGAAATCATATTTAAATGTCAAATCATTCTGGCTTAAATAAAAATAAATGTGCTCTGTATTAGACTATATTGTACCAAAATTTAGAAAATTTTTATTTAAAAAAAATCCTTTCTTAAAATCTGTCGTTTTTTGTTTTGTTTTTGTTATTTTATGCAGGCTCGTTATTTATACATCAGCTTAACCTTAACCTAAATTCGACCAATCATATATCAACGTTCATCTGTCAATCTAATGTTTTCGGTCATGGCATCTTGATTCATATGTCGCAGCTAATATACGCAACGGTTGAAATTAGAATCATTTCCTTTCCCATTGAGTTGCGTCCCAGTGTTCACTGGGATGGACGTCTGTGTCTTCAGCAGGCGTAGAGCTAACAGAACTGGCAGCGTTGCGAGGCAAGGGCTCAAACATTTACGGCTAGAAGCCTTCTAACCCAAACCAAGCTTCTGCCGCCCTGGCGTCCTCTTCCACAACATCTTTGTCCTCGCTTTCCTCCTCTAAATAAAAAAATGGATAACGGAGGAGACTCATCCACAACCTCAGACACAAATATCTCCTCCTCTTGCATGTTTCCGCTCTCCATAGCGTTCCTTGACAGTGTTGTTTCTAAGTCACCAATTTAGTGCTACTTGGTCCCAATGGAATTTCCCATTGGGAACCTACTAGCACTAAGTTGCTAACTGGTTAGCAAGACGCTTCTGACAAACTGGCCACAATAAAACTAGCTTGCAAACCTTCCGCCACAACAATCACGCCCCCTTGATAATCAACCAATCACATTCACTTTATTTACTCGTGTAAAGTCGGGAGAATTCGGAAATGCAGCGGTTGGAACGGCCGCTTCCCTACGACTTTAGGGATTGTTATTGTAAAGTGAAAGTGTTAAAAGGTTAAATCAATAAATACCTTTAAAAAAGCGTTGGATAGATAAAGTAATCGTTTTCTGGTTTTTCAGAGTAACTAATGATGCAAGAGAGGATGAAATGGAGGACAACCTTCAGGCAGTCGGCGGCATCATCGGTAACCTGAAAGACATGGCGCTGAATATGGGCAACGAGATCGACAAACAGAATGTCGTGATTGATCGCATCAACGATAAGGTGAGTCTGATAACAGATAATAAGGCCTAGATCAGGCAAAATTCAGTTGGTTTTTTTTCTTTTTCTTGTTCTTGTTCCAAAGATTGTGAAGAAGGCAGCCTTTAGAGTTTTATCTACAGCTGACAAAGTCAAAATCACATTGGCAGGTCATCAATATTTCAAAACTCAATGTTTGTATCGTTGGATAGAAACGAAATGGAAAAAAATCCCATCTCTGGTGGAGACCCTGCATCCCCTGGGTCAAGTCAGAATCCAAGGGCACACAAAAATGATGAATTAATTTGGCAGTCAGTCAGAGCAGGCCACCATGACAGATCTAAAGGGCTTCAGTCTGAATCTGGATCTCCTCCAGTGGTCCAACCAAACCCCTGAACATGGCGAGTCCCACAGCTCAATAAAGGAGCAGCTAGGAGTTGCTTTCCATCTAGTTATTTGTGTGGTGTTTTGTTTTTTTCTTAAAAAAAAAAAAAATCATTAAAGGTGCTCTTAAGCATTAAACAATCTTAAAAAAATGTTTTTTTTGGAAGGTTTTTAAGATTATATAAAATCTTATTTGAAATGCAAATTAATACTGAATGGAAAAAGTTCTGTTCTTCCTTATAGTTCATTATAAGTTGCAGTAGTGGTTTGTGATGTAGATCATTCCTACCTTGCACCAACATGTCAGTGACCCTATTTTCCCCATAAACAATAAGCATTTTGCGGCACATCTTTTATGGCACTTAAAAAGATGTTGCAAGACTTGGTATGAAAATATTTTCCCACTTGTTCATGATTTCCATATATTTCTCTTTTTTTTTTTCTTCTTTTCTAAGAATTAAAGTGCGTAAAAGTACTGCAGGTCCTTTAATAGCCGTGGTAGTTACAGTATAAATCCAACAGAAAAAAATAAATATTTGCAAGATTATCCAGATTTATTGATCAAAAGATGTTTCCTAAATCTTTATCTGGCTGCACTTAAAGTAATGAAATGGAAATACATTCTGCATTTATGGACTGGAAAGAGTGAAGTTTAATATTTCTGGGTCTTTGAGTATCTACATAACATTTAAGGATATTAATTATACATATACTTTCTGGTACATTACATTTTTTCATCTGTAAGATGATAGTTTGTCTGTATCTGTTTTTTTTTTAACCCATTTCCCGTTTCCCTCAGGCGGACATGAACAAACTGCGCATCGACGAGGCAAACCAGCGAGCCAACAAGCTCATCAAATAGACAAGGAATCTATCTGCTAATCTTATACATCCACTTTGAGCCTATTTTGCAACACACATGCACATTGTATATGTCTGCACCTGCACAAACACACCAAGATAGAAAACAAAAAAAAAGGAAATTGGGTTTAAAGACATTTTCCCAGCAGTGTGCCTTTGACACAGTCTGCTACTCATTGTTAATAGCTTATGCAGGAGCATCTGAAGCAGTGTGGGAATCAGAAACTGAACCAAAGAGGAAGTGACTGACCACTCATCGCTGCTGTTTGATACCAAATATCCACCAGGCCTGTGGCAGCTTAACATCCACCGTGAGGGAAGGAGCTCAGGTCGTCAGCTTTCCCCACTATCTGTGTGTGTGCTGTGAAATAAACGGCCAAGGTCACTGATCCCCGCTGAAAACTGTAGTTAAGAGATCTAACAGGAAAAGTCAATTAGAAATATAGCACTCGAATCCAAGGTTAAATATGTAATAAAGTTCAATGTGTGGCATATTGTTTTCATCTGAAACCTCTATTTAATTAACAGCCAAGCAGACATGGTTGGAGAATTAAGCTGTCTAGTTTAACTTGGTTCCCATGTTGTGTTTGCCGTTTCAGATGCGCAGGTGTACCCCAATGAAACGTCTATAGAGCAGCATTCATTTCATTCAGAAAGTGACCCTCAAAACACAGTGTGGTTTATTCCACTTTCAACCATTATAACAAACGTCCTTATGCTCCTTTTGTTTTATTTGGTAAAGACTATACTAATCACTCGGTATGCAGTCATTCGATATAGATAAAAAAAATATATAAGATTTAGCTAAAACATACTTTCAAATATATAACTTGTGTAACGAGTGTCACTTTCTGACTTGAATGATTAGAAATACCCCTTTGATGAAACAATGCTTCATTGAGATGCACCTGTAAATGCTATTTCAAAGAACCATTTGAATCCCAAATGTGCCTTTTGGAGTGAATCAGAACAAATCTTTTCATGCTGGAATTAAAAACCTTTCCTATAAATACGTCAGATGCTTCAGATTGAGGGAGACTTGAGGTTTTTGTATAAATATGACTATATCCTGTGAGAAGCATTACATACAAATCACTCATTAATTTATTTGTTCCTAAAGCATTTAGTCTAATATCAACACTGAATCTGGGGAAAGGATGACAGGATGTTCCATTAAACCATCCGCTGTCTTACATTTATCTTTAGGTTTTTTTTTGTTTTGTTTTTTATAGGTTTTCTTCTTAGATTACAGTGTTGATGTAAATATGAAATATTCTGTAACTGTTTATCTGCCTGTTATTCTCTCAATCCAACATTTTTTCATCTTGGTAAATATTTATCACTTTCAGATACAAAATAACAAACTCCTTCATAAATCAGTTAAATCAATAAACTTCCCTCCATGTTCTGTAATCCCACCATCTGTAAACATAAAAAAACAAATGTTCAGTCCTGAAGCACATTTGTAATTTATATATATTGTTTTTTCTCCTGTCATTTGGGCATTGTTTCTGTTTTAGGGGATATTATGTAGCTTAGTGAGACTTGCCGTTTTTTTTTTTTTTTTAAGGTATATGATGATATAATCCCAAATACTGTGTTGTAACAGTCGTATTACTGAAGCTCCCGTCTTTCTTTTTTAGCAGACAGCTGCAGTAAATGTTCCACCTCACCATAAAATGCATCATCTTAATATTTCTTTGTCTAACAGCTAGGCTGAGGAATTACAGCTGGCAGCAGGACGCATGGATATACACAGCATGTAAATGAGTTAATTAAGGGGTAAAGGCCGAATGTATCTGCTGGTTCCTGTCATGTTCTCACTGGGTACAGAGCGGCTAATGATGGTAGCGCCGAACCTGTTTCCCATCAACATCTTCTGGCTTATTTGTTATGAAAAACAGACAATGGTTTGGCTGCAGGCAGGCGCCTGCGTTTGTAAAGGTCGACATTGACTTGTTTAGTGCTTTGTGAGGATATAAGCGATCATCTTCAGCCTGTTAATGTTAAATTAACATCTAATTAGTCTATAACTGCCTTGCAGCCATCTCTTCTTCGTGTCACCAACAGCTACTGGAATGTAAAGCAACATTTGTTTATTTTTAATGTGTATGCAGCTTGACTTTGGAAAACATTGACTGTTTAAAATGTGTTTCATCTCTTTTTTTCCCCTTTCTGTCCCTATCCAACTGTTTATACTCAATAAACTAAACTCTGAAGTTCATTTTAATGCACATTTCTTGAGTTATAAGCAAATGTTGAATAATGTAGGTATTTAGATTGGAGTGGGAGGACTTTTTCCACATTCCGTCATGAAGCAAACGTAAATGCTGGTGTGTTGTAGTACACACAGAATACAACACACCTATCTAATGGACCGACATGTGGAAGGGCGTTAAGAAAAGGGATATATGATATATATATATATATACCGGTATATATATATATATTTTTTTTTTGTATAAAACAGGCGTACTCATGTACACATGAGTTCTCCTTTGTGTAATATGACCTCAAACCTAAAAACATGTCTTATTAATCAGACAAGTAACAAATAAGACGTTTATCACAGCTCACCTAAAGCAATCTGTTCACAGTACAACAGCTTCACACTTCAGTGATTTGGTGTTTAAGAAAGAGTTACAATAAAACTATGGAAAAAAAAATCTAGTTTTTATAGTTTTAGAGTTTCTAGTCTTTTCCACGTGTGAAAAAGAGAGCAGATCTGGAAAGTGAGTGTGGTGAGACCTGAATCAAACGTGAGACAACAAGTTAGAAAACGGACACTAAGCCCTTTATTTGTCACATGGTAGTAGTAGCATCATGGTGTGGGGATGAGTTTCTCCGGCAGGAACTGGGAAGCTTGTCAGAGCCGATGGGAGGAGAGATGGAGCCACATTCCTGTTGATCACGTAAGAAAATATTTAAGGCGGCAAGATACATGTAAATTGTGTATGCAGGTATGTGGTATGTGCTCCTTGGACTGATTATGGACATGCCTGGTTGGGAGGTTTGTCCTCCAGCAGGACACAACCTTAGACATGTATCATATGTGTAAGAGTGTCATAGTCTAATTCCAGACTGAAATCCAGAGGAGAATCTGGAGAAAGACCTGAAAAGTTGATGTTCACAAATATTACCTGAGCTGGGACCAATTTTGCAAAAAAGAATCAGCAAAACGATTTAATATTTAGACACTGTCCAATGAGAGGTGCTAATTTAACTGCAGCAAAATGTGTTGCAAAGAACTGAAGAATAGAGGCTGACCACAAACCCACTTTGATGCCATGCATCCCTTTGTTTAGGTCGATCACATAGAAGTCATTCTTTTTTTTTTCTCCTGAAAAGCGTGTTGACACATACTAAGCACTGCTAGAGAAATGCTTCTACATAAAAAAGTCAAAAAAAGCCAATGCTTTCTGGATATTAGTTTTAAACTTTATTCTCAAAATGTATACTGATGTTTTCTCTGAACATTTGTTGGGTATTTTACATAGCTGGATAGTACAAAATGCAGATTAAAAACGACCAAACAGAAATGGCACAGAGGGTAAGGAGTGGATGGAAGTGTGAGAGTAGAAGTGTCACATTCTGAGATAATTTAGATGTAGACTAATAAAAAAAACTGAATAAATATAATATGCAACTATTTCAAACCATTTTCTGGTGCATGTTTTTTTGTACAAATTTCAAGTTGTCACCGTCTGTGAGAAGAATAGATAATAGATCAATAAATCAGTACTTCATTGCTGTAAAGAGAGATCATTAAATCTCCATTGAGTTGAACGGTGTGGCTTATATTTCTAAACATGGCTTTGATTGAGGTCACTTGAGTATTGGCTCAGAGATGGAGCCTCAAGTAAAAGGCAGGGTGACAGTGTGAGACTGCATTAGTGCCACCACACTGACTCCTATGGCTTTTATACTCTAGAATGGTTTGAATGTATTAATTATATTTCCTCATGATGTATTGCTCTACTGTGAAAATTCCCCCTCCTACGTTCACATAACCACGTTCCCTCACACTGCTGCGCTATGATCCATTCCTCTCTTGTAAAGTAGTTTATTATTAAACTTACATAAGCGACAGCCCCTGGTTTGAACTCTGTATTCCTATTATTTGACTCTTAAGATCCTGATTGTCTTTTTGCATCTAGTAAATAAAATCTAGCCAGTTAGATGATGTAGTAATTTACACCCATTCAGTCGTTTTACGTCTTCAATCAGACATTTTTGGGGGTTTTCAACTTTACTTGAACAGTTTACTATGCCACAAACCCTACAATCATCTTTCCAACCCACAGCATGATACTGGTATTACTGTGTTTTGAATATAGGATTTCTGTGACTGTGGGAGGTGGGCAGCACTGATTAGGTTTTTTTTTTTTATTCCTGTTCATTTGATCGGACTTAATTTAGGACATTTGTTGTTTTCAAATGCTACCAGAAAGTATTAACTTACAGGTTCTATGGTGCCTGAACCTCCCTAAAAAATAATATAATTAAATATCAAACCTCGTCTATCATATTTTAAATTTATAAACTCAGGCTTCCCAATTTACCAACAGGTTCAGTTGTTCTCTGTTTAATCCCTGCATCATTTTAAAGCTACAGTGTGTAACTT
Organism: Cyprinodon variegatus; assembly: GCF_000732505.1. Lineage (NCBI taxonomy): Eukaryota > Metazoa > Chordata > Actinopteri > Cyprinodontiformes > Cyprinodontidae > Cyprinodon > Cyprinodon variegatus. Next base: position 38,293 of record NW_015150897.1, on the reverse strand, counting down.
TTAGCGACATCTAGCGGTCAGACTGCAGCAACATGAATATCTCCCCCCCACCGCTTCT
>NW_015150897.1:26094-37874 GCF_000732505.1 Cyprinodon variegatus | reverse complement strand
AGAAGCGGTGGGGGGGAGATATTCATGTTGCTGCAGTCTGACCGCTAGATGTCGCTAAAAGTTACACACTGTAGCTTTAAAGTGTTAAGACCAGAATCTGATCAAGTCTTAGGTCTTTTCCAGCATCTAAGTTCTATCATCTGAACTATCTGATTCAACACCTTCCTCCCATGTTTGAAGACATCACCACCATGATGCTTTCAACACCATGATTTGAATCTGTAAAATCAGACTTCCCTGTAGTGCATCAAAAAAGATTCAGTGCTGATGTGTTTGGAAAAGAAAAAGAAAAACAAAAAAAGCCAGAGATTCTCGCAAACCTGCAGAATTACCACTGAGGTGAGTAGTGGAAGTCTGGTTAATGTTGCAGTTTGAAGGCTTTTTACTGGACCACCTGCAGAGATGTTAGCCAACCTTATGAAACACCCCAAAACTTATTTCATTAGTGTGACTACAAGTTGTTGAGTTGGTCTTGGTTCAGGAATATCTCAATAGCACCATGTCAGCCTAATGTTCTCCATGCATCTGCAGATATATAGTGTATACATGTCAATGAATAGATATGAAAGTCAGAGTTCATTACACAAGTGTTAATATATTTGAAAATCACAAAGGTAACTACTGCCACGGATAAATTGAGAATACAGCCTGAATAAGATTATATTCTCAACTCACAGATTGTGGAGTTTACATGACCACTACCATAATAATAAAAAAAGGTCTCCTCAGTCAGATCCTTCCCAGTGCATAAAGCATTTAGTTTGCATAACTGCTATTAAACCTGCAGTGTGTGTGCCGTTCTGCACTGCGCCGAATCCTTTACTCATCTCCACAATCTTTACAATGCATTTTACAAAGCTGCTGTAAAACATCATCTATTTCACTCTGCGTCTGTATTTTAGCATTTAGTGCCCTGAACTCAAACAGCACAGTATTACAGTTCAACCATTTTATAAGGCAGATTGATGAAAATACCTTAATGTCCTACATGGCTTTATCAAAGCATGCTGTAACAGAGCACACACACACACACAAAAAAAAAAAAAAAACTAAGAAAAGCAAAGTTTTACAAACTATCTTTGGTTGAGTGTGAAGCATTCCTGTGCTTTAATTTACCCACTAAAATTTACTTTAAACACAAAGAAAAATGGACCTTTGTAATCTCACACGCGCGTAAATACAGGCAATAGTGATGGCTTTAAACCTAAACAACACTGTTAGTTATTTTTCAGAAAAATCATATAAAAAAAACTGATAAAAAGCTTGCTCCGACAGGGCCTCCTCACACACTGCCTCCTCTTCCCTGGTTGCCTAGGCGACACCGTCTCCAGACGCCTCTCCTTTTTTTCATTCACTTCTTCTTGGCAAAGCGGCTAAACTTCTTCTCCTTGTCTTTCTTGGCAGAGCTGGGCTCAGGCAGGGCAGCAGAGGAGGTGGGAGCGGTGGGCAGGCTGTGGGTTTTGGACCCCGAGGGGCCCGGGGCCTCCTCCTCTGCCAGGATCTGAACGGCCTTCTCCATGGCCTGGCTCCAACGCTGGAGCTCCTCCTGGAATTCAACAAAAAAAAATAAAAGCCCACATGGAGTTGGCTTAGAACAGGAAGAAAACCCCCAGAGAGGCGGTGTGTGGTTCTATCTCGTAGTTTTATTTGGTCAGCTGAACAAATGGAGATACCCATGTTTGTAACGCTGGGTGAGCTGCACTCAGGGTCACAGACTGTTACTATTTAAACCTGGAAGGCTGACTGCCATGTGATTCGTTAAAAAGACGTCTCTGCAGTTTAAAAAACATACCTCATCTTTACACTGGAACAGATATTCGCTTCCGTCGGCCAGACTGTGAAAGCAAAGAACACATTTAATACAATTGCACATCTACCAAATCACAAAGATTTAATCTTATCACAGCATTCAAATCTCTGGTGAAAAGAGTCACATGTCATAATCCTGCTGTAAACTTTACAGCTCCAAGACATTATCTTTTTATGTCTGTCGGGTTTTAACCACAACTCTCCAGTATTTTATTGGGACTTTTATATGACTGAAGATCTTTATCTTGTGAGATGGAGGGAAAATGATTCATCTTAACTAATAATCTGTGGATAGTTTTCAGCAAACTTTAAATACTTGAGTAAACCAACAAAGCGATTCTAACAAGATGAAATTCCCTTTAAAAGAGGATTAATATTTTTGCATTTTCCAGGTAAAAGTCTGGAGCCACCTCTCTTTAATAAAGCCTTTCTTTAGGTTCTGAGTTGTGTAATCTCTTCCTTGGGGAGCTGGTATGGTTGCAGTCCCTCCTTTGAACCAGCTGCTTCGTCAAACTTTATTTGACATTTGATAAAAATGCCTCCAGCTTCCAAATATCACCTGCATGGCACTCAGGAATAAAAGCACCTCAGTCAGAATTCAGTGCAAGTATTTGTTAAATTATTACCTTTAAAGTGTTTTTTTGGACATATTAACAAGTATCAGGTTTAAATTTTCCTAAAATGTCATGTCTGCTCGTCATGGATTTCCTTCATTTATCGGTGCTCAGGTATTCATATCGATGGATGTGGTGTTAGCATCACCTGCACTGTTTTGAACATATTAAACCCCAATATCCAACAGTGGAGAAAGAAGTTGTTTCCAACCTTGTTTATCCTTCAATTCAAGCATCTTTTTTTTACAGCTTTCACTACAAAACCAACCAGCTGTAACTTCACCTGTGCAGCTTATTCTCAGAGGCGTAGCCAGAAAATTTTAATAGGGGTGGCCAGTCAAAAATTAGTGTACACTAAGGGGTGGCCAAAAGTGGATAGTCGCCAGAACCTCAGAGTCAATTTACGCCGTTCAACAGGAACAAACTATACTTTCCTACAGCCTTTGCTAGCAAATAGATATTTAAACATACTTTCTGTCTAAATAAAAGGTATAGTGGACAAAATGTATTTTCTATTGTCATTACTTATCTACTTTTATCAAAAATTGTTTAGCATAAAATTAATATTTACATGTACTAAAATCTTCATTAAAAGGATTTCTAAGTTATTATTAAAGTAGTTATTTATCTATGATTTCACTGAAGACTCCTAAATGACCTGCAGAGACACATTATTTTCTCTTTAGCCCATATAACAAACTTTAGTTCGGTAAAGAACATGAATTCTGTATATATCAACTTTAATGTGTGTGTTTTGATGTGCATAATTAACTACTGCGTTTTTCAAGTAATTGTTAATATAAGAAGAATTAAAATGTTTAATAAGTTGGAACATTCCCCTTGAGAGTATTACTGCTGCCACCATCTGTATTAGAGGGCAAAAAATTTGGTAGGGGTGGCCAATGATTGGCTAAGGGTGGCCATGGTAACCTCTGGCCCCCATCTAGCTCCGCCCCTGCTTATTCTTACAACCTATCTGGTTTGCCTTTCTGTAACAGAAGAAACATTTTGATAGATTTATTTTATTTTTTATTTTCAGTTTTTACATTGATATCCACAGTATGAATTATTTATGACTAAAATCATCTTCTGCCTTTCTTCATGGTGGAAAAGTGAAAGATTTTTTACAGTTATTTCAACCTTCCCAAGCTGTGAGGGCATAATTTATCTTTAGATCCTCCATCAGCTGCTAAAAGGAACCCAGTGTTGTTGAGTGATACCAAAGAGCGGCGGTAGAATTAATCAAACCTCCCAGCTGTCTTTAGCTGATGCTTAATTTAAGGTTAATCTGTGGAAGACCAGAAATCATACATTTTATCATCCTGTTACTTTTTTTTAATGAAGAGAAATGAGACAATAGATTTTTTTTACTTTATTAATCTCTTAACTGGTTTCAGATTAGTCTACTTAGAACTGTATTTTAATTCATTTATACTGGGCAGATTTTTATGGAGGACCAACTCTGCCATATTTAAAAATCAATACAGAAATAAATAAATGCTCAATAAATAAATAAGCATACAATTAATTGCCATAAAAAATACAATAAACAAATAAATGTAAGTAGAAGTTAAATTATACAGAGACATAAATGTATTAACTCTTAATTAGCTTCTTTATTTATTTACCTTTGTAATATTTACCTTATTTATTTTTTTGTCCTTTATAATCTTCAACTTTATTTTTTAACTACTTATATTTTTAAGTATTTATTTATGTGCATGTTATAATATTTTTGTCTGTTTTATTCTTTCTTTGTATTTTTTTACCTTAGTTATGTCTTCGCTGCTATTTATTTCTGTCTGCCCTTTTTACATTTACATTTATTGGGCATTTATTTATTTCTGTATTTATTTTTAAATATGGCAGAACTGGTCCTCCATAGATTTTAGGTTTGTCTCAAGATAGGAGAGTTTTGTTAATACATTGTGATAAAAATATGCTCTTATTGGAAATTCACAATTTTTATCCTTTTTCTAATTTCTCAGGTAGGAACAAATTTTACGAGTTCTCCAGAGTATACGTAGGAGTTTTGCACAATCATTCAGCTGTTATCCAAACCAAATTTTCACTAAATGTCTTTTTTTTAAGAAATAAGGCTGAAACAATTAATTGGATTAACTGTGATTAACCGTTTATTGAAATAATAATCAACTAATTTAGTGATCATTTAATCATTAACTGGAGTATTGTGACTTTAAAATATGCCTTTAGCTGACAGAGCACCCGTCTTAGAGCAGTAATTATACAAAGATTGTAAAAAAAAATGTTAATATTTTGCATTTAATATGCTCTATCCAGAACTCCACAAGTGGAAAAGTTTTAGTTTCATCTGGTTTGATTTCGTAAAAAAAGTCTTCTTTAAGGAATCATTGGCTATCCGATTATTACTTGGTTGATTGAAAAAATAATCGACAGATTGATCGATTTGCAAAATAAGAATTAGTTGCAGCTCTACTTAGAAGCAATTAGGCTAGATTATTAAATATTAGGCAACTCTGCAAATCTAAAAATAAAAACGTATGCTATCAGTCAATACTTGCAGCTGATAGGTAGGTGTCCAGAAGACACCGCTTTAATTTTTTATGATTACATCAAAAAAAAAGAACAGTCAAAGTTTAAGCTACTATTGAAATCACACCTGGAACAGAAAACGGAGGGAAAGTTCAGCAAAACACCTCTAATGGTGAGACTTGCAGTCATATCACTCCATCGCAGCTCACTTGTTTTATTGTTACACTAAATGCTTAATGTTTGGGGTTTAAAGTTTTTCTTTAGAATTTTGCCATCAACATTTTATATATATGTTTAAGGGTTGTTAGAGAGATGGAGAGTATGATGAATGGATGGAGGACATGTTATACAGAACATGTTAGTGAAGGGTCCAGCAACACTGATGTGTCAGCATCATAGAGCAGAACCCTGACGGTGCGCGTATCATTACAGGACGTGACCAATACAGGAGCTTCTAACTGACTGAAGCACTAAAATGTGTTTATATACGTATCTGTATCTGCAGAAAAAAAAAATGTCTGGTCTTTCGCTGTTCATCATCAAAATGATGAAGAGTTATGAAGTGGCTTCAAGGCAAAGGAAATCTTTCAACCGTTTGGGATCATTTTGATCTCATAGTTGTTTTTCATTTTCTCGTTGCGACATCCTCTTTCTTTCGGTTTTCACTCAACTTAGCTGAACTAAAGTTCATTTCAAACTGGCTCTTAGTTTACGGTTTTTATTGTACTTATTGTTTCACATATTATTTTTGAAATCTTGTCCACAAGCATCCTCATTTCCATGTTCACTTTATGATAGATGTTCTCATTATTTATTGGCTGTATCTAAAAAATATCAGATATTTTCAATTTAAATGTAGATATGACATAATACAATGTAATCCACAATAAGTTATTACCATAAAAAGTCCAGAATTGTTCAAAAATAGTGAAAGAACCCCAATTTAGCACAGATATGGTGCACACTCTTATTGTCTGCAATGGTGATGCTGGGAAAACACCCCCCACCCTCCTTTCTGCACAGCTTGTTTTTAGATATTAAAACTTCTTTTGCTCACAACTGATTGTTTGATCACTAATGATGCACCAGTTGAGTTTCCCCATTAATCTTGTAAGATTTATTTAGATCTTTCCAATATTTTCACCCATAGATGTAGATGGAAAACGTTGGAGATAAGGTGATTGATGTATTCATGATTTGCTCCAAGAATTTTAAAGAGTAAATTTATTTGTAATCTTGCTGTGAATTAAATGAGTAGAAATGCAAGTAGAGCATGTTTAAAACATGTAACGCTCCAGGCTGATGGATGAGCCTGATAAACAAGTCTAACAGATGAAGGGAGACAGTGAAGGAGAGAAATCAATGTTTTAACATCACTAAAGCTATAACAGTGCAGTGAAAAGCTTCCTCCCTTACAGGTTTATTCTGGTTTTGCTTTTTGCCAAACTTAAATTTATAGAGGAGGATGTTTTTTTTTTTTCCGGTGTCTAAATAAGCGGTCTTCCTAATTGTCAATCATTCTGGTGATATGTTTATGTAAGGCCGTCCTACGTGCTTGTTCCCATTTTCACTTAACGGTGGTGATTGATTGATTTTATTATTACAGACTCAAGGTCCAATATACATTAAAAGAAAACAGATACACTAAGAATAAAAATAAGTTTGTCTGACATTGAGGAAAAATTGCAATTCTTCTTTTGGAAAGTAAGCTTGTATGAGTGATGCAAACAGCGATGCAAACAGAGCGTCAACGAGTAGAAATGGGCTTTTGCACGCTCTTGCACGCGTTTGATATGAATTCCCACTCGGGAGTGGAGTGGAGTAGGCGGGTCTTTTCAAAAATTTGTGAAAATCATCCACTATACCTTTAAATGTTTCATATCCTCAAATAATTGTGAAAGATTACCTCGGTAAATGCAGAATTTACTTTTCAACTGATTATCCCATTAAGGGAAAAAAGCTGTCCAAACTGACCTGGGCCTACAGTATGTGTAAAAGCAGATAGCTAATATTGCCGCCTTGGCAAACATTTTGATAATGAACTGGAGATTAGTTTTTAACTTCACTGTGAAGGAAATTTAGTTCAATAATAATAACTGAACTTTATTGATCTCACATTCTGCATTTAACCCATCCCCTTGGGGAGCAGTAGGCTGCCATCATGGGGCGCCCGGGGAGCAGTGTGGGGTTAAGGGTCTTGCTCAGAGAGCCAGAGTGGCAGTCTGTGGGAGTGGGGCTCGAACTCAGAACCTCAAAGCTCTATGCCCTAACCACTAGGCCGCCACTCCACAGTCACCAGTTAAATCTTCTTTATAGAACTGTTGGGATTTAATCACTTTGCAATTATTTTAAACATGTAACCTGTTAAAGTTTAAAAGTTAAGGCCATTGCATCTAAATGAGTTTGTAATTCTGACTAGGCCACTTCAAAGTGTTCTATTTTTACAATTTAGATAAAACTGCTGAATTTGTTCAGCTCATTGTCCTGCAGAATAATCTGGGTTTGAACATATGCTGACAAACTGATAAGATGTTTACTGTAAATAATTCAGTAACAGGACAAGGTTACATATTCAGTTGTTTTCAAGCGTTGTACTCATGTCTCACCAGTCCACAGATTTCCAAAAGCCGAAGTGTTTAGTTTGAAACTCGTCATTTTTGAATCATTCAACCTCTTCTTTATTCTTAAACTACAAACTCTGACCTTCAGTGAGGCTTGGTGTGCTTTAGATTTGCAGATTTCTTCTGTGACCTCCTGGTTGAGTCATTAACGCCCTGCTGGAATAAAGTCTTCCTCTTCAGGGAAGGTTCCCCGCAGGTCCATGCTTTTCACCATTAGGCTTTACTGAACTTCTTTTTCTAGCTAATAAACGTCAGAATTCTTTAGTTTAAATCTTCCATTTGATCATGGTATCACATGCTGTGTTTTTTAGATCTTTTAGATCTTGATTTGCTGATTCATTAATCAGGCCTGGATGAAGATGGTGAAACTTTATTCATCTTTCAAAAACTTTAACTAATCTCAGTTAAAGGTAAAGTGGAGGATTTTCATGAATTTTTGAAAAGACCCACGTGCACGACCCCATTTCTCCTCGTGCACGCTCTGTTTAAAAGTTGCTCTTTGCATCACTCATATAAGCTTACTTTCCAAAAGAACATTTGCAATTTTTGTAAGACTCAGCACCAATAAGTGAAAATGGAGACGAGCACGTAGGACGGCCTTATGTAAACATATCACCAGAATAATTGAAAATCAGGAGGACCACTTATTTTGATGATCCATGCGGAAAAAGAACACCTTCCACTATACCTTTAAGTCATCTTTTATCAAAGGGAGAAATTACTTTCTACTTTTCAGGCTGGTTCGGACAGCTTGATTCCAATAAAAGCAGATATTATAGATACGATTTCTTGTCTAACTTACATTAATGAGAGACAGTTGGTAAGGAGTTAAAACAAAAACTTTTTCACAGCACTGTATACACTAGGGCTGATCTGTTGATGTGAGCAATTTGAAAAAAGTGGAGTGGAGTCACACAGAGTTAAAGTTTAGGATTGTTTCTCAGCTGGAAGCTGAAGGGTAGAGGCAATGACTCTCTGCAGTCACTGAATGTCTCTGCTGGTAGCTTCAGAAACATCTGAAAAATGTGAAATCCTTAAAAGCTGCCATGGCTGTCATTGTTCAATAACCTTTCTTCACATGGTGCTTCAATTTTCTCCTCGAAAAAAAAAGAAAGGTGTGTTGGAGGACTTTAGACAAGATAACAATGATATGTGACAAGTATAAGCAAATCCAAACCCATCTGAAGAAAGTGAAATGCATTGAGTTGACTAAAAACCATTTATCGCAACCTGGAGCTCGACTTGATTCTTACCGCAGCTTGGCAACATTCTTCTTTTTCTTATAGTTAGGGAGGATCTCCCAGGTGGCGTTGCTTAGGGGTAGGGGGTCTTCACCGTGATAAGTCGTTCCATGACCAAAGCTTTTGGAGTCCTTATAGGCCGACAGCTGACCTGGCCTCAGCACACAGTACAAGTTGTTCCATGTCCTGGGTGTAAAGACACAAAGGCAGAACAGATGAAGATCCGGACAGTTTTTTCTCTGATGTTAAACTTCAAAAAGTTGCTCATTATAGTTTTCTCCTTTGTCTAAAAGTTGTGAACCTAGATAAAGGCATGTAGATGTTTAACGTCATCCTTAAATCTTCAGCAGTGAACTGAAAATGTATTTAGTTTTATTAACATTTATGACACCAGGCTGCAGGAAGTTATACCCGAACATCATTCCTCTAACGTGCAGCAAGTGACTTTATCTTCTGTTCAGCATTCTCAGGAAATATGCAAACTTTCACTGAAGTGTTTTTAGCATAACAGGGAGTCATTTTTGTGATTGATGGCAGTTTATTTGTGGAAAGCATTCATTATTCATGCATTCATATTCATTGATAATTGTGAGTCTCCCTGTGACACCAAATAATTGGATGCTGGGTTCACGCCTAATGAGGGATAAACAGATATTTACATAGCAGCCCTTTTGAAAATGATATAAAAAGACGCTAACGTCCCCAAATGTTTCATGCTACGTATCCCTTTAAATTACTTTGCTCTTCCTCTACATAGTTGGTATGTTTCAATACCAATTATCTGATGAAATGCACAGTTCCAGTTAGACAAATACACTCATCGTTGCCATGAATCCCCTATCTTGGGCCTTTTAATGATGCCTTTGCTATGTTCTTTTTAGCAGAGTGGGATGGTTATATAACATACAACTTTAATGATTGTTAAAAGCAAGAATATGAAGCAAAACGTTTAATTTACGACCAGCTTTTTCTAATCCACATTTGGTTCTAATTGTCCATTATGGGTAAACGTTTTTGGTTGCTGTTTGCAAACTTCTAGAAAAGTCTTGGTTGGATTTTTGAAATCCCTTCTTATCAGAAATTGTAGATTTTATTAAAGTTTGTTTGTTTAATGCAGAGGACTCAGCTTTGAAGTGTGATCCATATATTCTGTAGTTTGGTAGTTTGGGGATCATTATTCTATCAAAACATGCAGATCTGAGTTTCAGCCATTTAGCTTGTGATTGAAGATGAAACATTTGGAAGTTATCTATATTAATTCATCCCCTTTTCAAAATGCACTAGGCGAGCAAAAACAGGCTCCCAGCATGATGCAGCCACCACTGTGCTTAAAAGCTGTTGGAGAGCTCTTAGGTCTAAGAGCCCTGTAATGACTCCTGCAAAACGTATTTATTGGTTGTCTCGCTTTAAAAATTTTTTTCTTTGTTTGTCATTCAGTCCAGTTTGCTTGTGTGTTGGTCGTGTTGTTGTTAATTAGTTTTAGGTTCATGCCAGGTTTGAGCCTGAGGGGATACTGCGTCATTCCTGAACATCCTGAGCAGTTTTCTTCAAGCTGAAAGGGACAGATTTGCTCTCAAAATGTGTTACAAATTAGTTTTATAGCTTATAGTAAATATATATATATAGTTATCTAAAACTAAAATTAAAACTAGTTGAAAGTTGGAAAAGATAAGGCTAGTGGACTGCGGCCTTTAATATGACAACTTTAGATGAATATAACAACTTATGCCACACATAAGTGGGGGTGTGTGTTTTTGTAATTATTTAGGTCAGTGTGGTTCGGTGTGGACTAAGAAAATCTCCAAAAATTATCATTTATGTTGATAAGTGAATGTAAACTTCTCACATAAGATAGATGAGATCCTAAAACATGCATAAGCACACACTAATCACTGCACACTAGGTAGAGGTGTGCTGGATTTTTCTGCTGTCACCGACCTGTTAGATGCCTTCTTTCCAGAACCCTCTACATCATGTTTGCGGCACAGCATTCCCTCCTGCAGCACCGTCTGAGTCCTTTGGGTCTCTGATGGCAAGGTGGCCGCCTTCTCTGGTTCTTTAGGAGTCACAATGGAGACAGAGGGCTCCAGCTCCAGAGAAGCGCTCTCTCTAATCTCTGACACGATAGGCACCGTGGAGTCACCAGCAGTCCCATCCATCTGACCTGAACTGGGCTCCATCGCGCCGGACTGGGGCAAACAAAAAGAAAACAACAATAAATCATTCTTATTTTTTTATTTTTTTTTTTATACAATAGGGTGGGTATAAATACAAAGGAACATGTTTGAAATAGACATTATTAGTCTATTAGTCAGGGCCGGATTTAGGTTTCAATCTCCTAAATCAGGCCTTGGAAAAACAAAAAGCAGTGGTTTAGCTACTAACCAGGGTCTGTTCCTCAATAGTGTGGAGTTGTGAAGATTCTTCTACGAAGCCTGTGTCTTCTCTCCTAAGCATAAACACACACAAAAAAACAAAAACAGAAGACAAAGAGAGAAACTGTGTTCTTATTAACAGTTTAAACACATTTTATCTGGATCTCCCAGAAAGAATAAACCCAAAGATGCACTTTTCTTGATAATTCTGAGCTCCTTGTTCTATCAGTTCTCATTTTTCACTTACAGGTCGTGTCATAAATGAATATTAGTATTTTTGGAGTGTTTATTTGCTCTCCAAGTGTTTAAACGTGTGTCTTTACCTGCTCTCTCTATCTGAGCGCTGCTCATCTTTAATGAACTGCTCTATCTCCTGTTGCTGCTTCCTCAGCTCCAACAACTCCAGCTGCAACACAGAAACCTGTAGTTATTTCTATGGCCAACACATTTGTTAACAACTAAAAATATGTTTATTAAAAAAGGACATGATGTTTTTCTTGGTTCTCGTAAGATCACTTATTCAGGATTCCAACAATGAAAGTCTGAAAAATGTTGATTTTTAGGGATGCACGATATTGGGATTTTGGCCGATATCCGATATGCCGA
>NW_015150897.1:0-25037 GCF_000732505.1 Cyprinodon variegatus | reverse complement strand
GAATCAATTTGACTGGATGATCTGGTGAACTGTGAAGTGCTTTGAGATGACGTGTTGCGAATTGGTGCTATAGAAATAAACTGAATTGAATTGGGTAGGTTTAGAATCCTCTGTACCGTAGTGAGGCGTTCCAGTGCTGAGAAGCGTTCCTCCCATGTGGCAGTGGATTTCTCAAAGGCTTCATGCCTCTTGAGGAGCTTCTCCACCTCGTCCACCGTCTGACCCAGGTCCCTGCTGGTCACGTAGGGCTCCTGAGCGATCAGCCAGGCCTCGGCCACCGAAGCGTCCCTTGCAAACTGACAAACCTCCAGCACTGAAAGCAGCAAAGGCAGATGATCATGAGAGCTTATATGGGGTATTTTTGAAGAGGCAGAAACTCCTGCTGTTCCATCATATAGTCTGGGATCAGGGGTGAGGGGGGGGGTTACATTACTCACAGAGGCGGAGCCAGTCCCATCTGTCGTCCCATTTGAACATCATTTCCTGCCTTTTTTCCATCAGCTGTACCAGCTTCTCTTTGACCTGACAGAAACGTTATGCTGTCACTGTCACATTTTATTTATATAAAAAGAAAAACTCATTATAATATTTTCTATTATACTCCAAGATTTAGCATTGTGAAGTAATTAACTGAACCCTCAGTTCGGGAAAGGGTCAATTGCTTATTTGAAATCTGTTTGCTTTTATCCATTTCTAATTAGTGTTTGCTTTCCTGACTTCCCTGATGAATGTTAGAATTTAACTTTTTGTTTTCAAGGCAGCCCAGTTGGTTTGGGAACAATTGCTCCAAGAAAAGCAATTAGATCAAAAGCACAGGCAGAAAAGGAGCCTCCTTTAGGTGCTTCTTCTTACCTCAGCAGAGTCGCGGTGTTTGCGAGTCAACATAGACTTGCCGAGGTCTATGCAGTCGGTGAACTTGGCTCCTCTGGTTTCAATTTCTGAACGGATTCCCTGGTGGTACTTCTGCAGCAGTTCCACAGAGGAGACATCCCTGATGAGGGAGAGGATTAAAAGCAGAAACAGGACCAAAAATACACTTTAATTGCTAAAATGAACGGGAAAAATCAGGGTTTCTAATTTACAATTACAATTAAAGCTAAAATAAATTAAAGCTAAAAAAAAATACCTATAAAAGTACCATAAATGTCAAAACCTCCACTAAAAAAATTCCACTTTTTGTTTGTTAGAAGGCTGCACACCTGGGTTTCTCCTGAGTCTCTATCTGCTGAATGATGCTTTCCATCCAGGCCATCAAGTCTCGCACCATACTGAAGAAGCGGAACTTCTCGGCTGTGTCCACCAGCTGCGACCGCCGGCCATCCGACGCATCCAGCAGGCCCTTCCAGGCTTCAACAACCTCCCTCTCCATGGCCTGGATGGCGTCCTGCTTGTCCCCTGCGTACTGAGCTCTAAGTCTCAAGGCTGTCTCCTGGAACTGTTGAACCTGGAGGAAGGACATAGCAATTAAGAAATGTCATTTTAATGAGTCATTATAATGCAGTTTTAATGTGTTTTTCTTTTCCTCAAAGATAGAGTCAATGAGAAGTTTACAACCACTCATCATGGGCATCATTATCATATTAATCTATGGCTTTTGGGAATATCTCAACCTTCAAATCATTTTAGGTTTGGCTGCACAAGTTTGAATTTGTTGTGTGTTTTTACTTTTGGCAGGGTGAAAATTATACATTCATACTAACATAAAAACAAAAAGTAAAACAAACAAAAAAGATCCAAATTGGATGAATGTCCATTACCAGATTGCATAAAAACCAAAAACTTTTTGTAACCATCAACCATCAGAGCTGTTAGCTCAACTAAATAGATTGGTTTTGTGCTACAGGACAGGCTAATTGCAGCAGGACTGAGGGCTGGGTCATTCCAGGATCTATTCTAAAAGCAGTTCACGTGTGTCTGATCATTATCATGCCTAAGCTTTTACCATCTCACCACAATCAGCTTCTGTAAAAAGACAATTGGTTAAAACGATCAGTCGCCGTCCTAAATTTTTGGGGAGGTTTTAAGGGGAGGCTTTTCCTAAAGTAAAAACACTGTTGTTACACGGTGGTGGCAGCATTGTCCTCTGGAGCTTCTGTATGAAACGATCAAGAAAGGCAATATTCAGAATGCCTTTATCTTTATAGTTATTCATCAATAGCTTTTATGGATGATTATGGTTTTTAAAGGTTTGTCATTAAAATTTAAACCAAGAAAATAAAATCTAATCATCTTGACATCTTTCCTTGACCAAAAGAGCTCTAGTCCCAAACTTCACAAAAAGTTATTGAGCCCCAGTAGTCACTTTGTGTGGTTTCTAATCTTCCACAGTTCATTGCAGCAGTCTGGATACAAATCATCAAAGTGCACCTTTTGGCCGCTGGCTGCTGTTTCCCTCAGAGTTAAAGAGACGATCCCTTGTGTTATACCTGTTTGCCCAGGGCGGTGATGTCTCTCTCAAAGGCGGCGTGCATTCTGTGAAAGGACTCAGCTTTGCTGAAATCCTCCCCCACATCCTCAGGCAGCTCTTTCTGCTTCTCATGAATCTGTGTCACCAGCTCTTTTCCATCATCAAAGTACCTGCAAAAAGTTTGGACCTTAAGTGTCAGTGCATTCATCATGAGCACCACATCTATGAGATGCAGGCAGCATGTCAGATATAGGGTGCCATCACATGCAGATGGTTTCAGTTTGATTTCATTCATCTTAGGGTGCCTTGCAATATTCATATTTGATTTGATTACAAGCAAAACTTCAAATAATTTCATTGAATGGATCAGAGAGACTTGTGGAGAGAGTTGTGGAAGAAAAAAAGGTGTTTATGCAGAATATCTTTGCTATTTTAATAGTTTTAATTTATGAATTAATTGAATTAATTAGAGTAACTTTGACTAGGCCAGTCAAACACATAATGCGTTTTGATCCAAATGACATATTTGCAGGTCTTGCTTGCTTTGTGTCTGTTAGAAATCCAGTTTGTGTGGGTTGTGTTGTTTGTTTGTTTTCCTCCACCACCAGGTGGCGTCTGGTTCTCGTTGGCCTTCTCACACACCTGCGGATGGTTGCCTCATTACCGGAGGACTCTTAAGCTGCTGACTGCCACTACCTCGTCGCCAGAGTGTTTGCTAGTTTTGGGTACTCTAGCCAAGCTGAGTTTTGCTGAGTCAAACTGAGTTTTTGTCACCTGAGTCTTAACCCTTGTTGTTTTTTTGTCTTTGCCTCTCGGCAGGAAGTCATCCTGCAAACTGGATGTTTTGGACCTTCCCCCCCCTGGAAGGATTCTCTGAGCGTCAAACTGAGCTGAGGATTCAAACTGATTGTTTGGATCTACTTTTCCCCAAGGATTGTTTGGGCTTCTCTGTGAGCAGGGGATTTATCTCCACAAGAAACTGTTCAAGTACCGCAGGAAATCTAAGTGGCAATCAGCTCCTCCGTTCCTCAAGGAAACACCTCAACCTGGTTAAACCCTGTCCGCCCTCCAACGAACAAGTCTATTACTGGAACAACCCACACCGACTGGAATCAACGAAAGACACCTTTTTCTGGAAACGTGAGTCCTGTTGCCTTTATTCCCTTCTTCAAATCAAAGACACAAATTTCCCACTAAGCCTGAACTAACCGCAGAATCTTCCCCTTTACTTTTCAGTCCGTGTTCTGTTCAGAGCAGCACTGGACTCCTCTCTACCTACTCACAAAAAACCTGTTAAACCTTCCCCTGGTCTCTCTGTTTGGTTTTCTGCATGTGGGTCAGATCTCTGGATAAAACCATGACAGTGTCATTCTTACATTGCCCCTTTCTAACGTGTTGCATTCGGTGAAAAACAGTGCACCTTCTGTGTCCAATTAGTTTTATTTTCCCTAAATCGCTGTGACAAACATCTGAAAGAAATTTCTAAATACAAAGTAGTCTTATTTCTATAAGAACGTTCACAACCATAAATCATTTTGCTACGACATAACAGTTATGCACCGCTTTATGTTGGTCTGTAGCATAAAAACATAAAATAAACTGGGAGTTGTGGTTGTGACGTGTTAGAAGAATGTGTCTGCACATTTTTTTCCACATACTTGAGCAGGTCATAAGATGCCGTGAGGAGCTGGGAGCGAGTGTCGATGAGCTCCAGCAGATCAGCCCAGCTCTCGTTAATGCCGTCCTTCCACTCTGCCAGGGTGGCTGCCTCGCTGTGGCCCGTTTCAATCAGCTCATCTATGGTCTGGTTGACCATGTTCACCCGATCCTGACCTATCATCCCTGTCTCCCGTGCAAACTCTCTGAATTTATCCCTCAGGAGCTGAGAAGCAAAAAGAAAATAATATCTCTCATTTAATTAATAACAGCATGGAGATTTCTTCTTGTTCTTCTTGAAGAGAGAGAGACAGTGACGTTTAATATTTAAGGTTAAAGGTTTAAGTTATTTTTGTGATTTATGATACCGTGACGTGGTCCAGGTCTTGACCCATCTCCTGCGAGGACGCCGCCACGTCCCTCTCAGCAATCCAATGTTCCAGGTCCTCTACTTCTCGGCTTAGCAAAAAGTGATGGAAGGTGTGCTTCAGTTTCAACCTGCGGTCTTCTGCCAGCTCCTTCAGGCCGGCGTACTGCTTATCTACCTGTCCCTGCCGCCTTATGATCTCCTCACTGAAAAATACGCCATAAAATGAAAGCAGTGAAATGTTAGAGAAACTAAAAACCAGGTCTGACAGTTTGATTAAGTCTAAATGAGATACACATTTACACGCTTGCCATTCCTGCAAGCCTAAAACCACAACTGAGTAAATTAGGGTCGCTATAGAGTTCAAAAACGAACCCATGAGGATGTTCCTCTGCAAACATCCTCTGAGCACGGTCAGAGAGCTTCTGAATGGAATAAGCATAGTCGTCGACAGCCTGTTTCAGGATCATGTGGCGGTTCAGCATCAGCATGGCGGTCTGCTCATCCTGGAGGACAAGAAAAAAGCAAGAAGACGGTGAGGAAAGACGGGAGCGGAGTGCACCCATCAAAGCAAAACAAATTACTTCAAAATTATCTCTCCATGGAGGGTGCCACTTAAAGAAGCCGATTCTCTTAATTGAAGAGAACCCAAACCATGTAATCATGCTGATAAATTCATTACTTGGTATGTGAACAGGCTGATATGCCTTTACTTTGATTAGGATAATAAGATCTGATTTTTAAATATGTTAGAAAGCTTCCTTGAGTTAATCAGGCCATTTTATTGGCTCTTACACACACAGCATGTCCTCCTTTCCTAACCTTAGCCTTTTCATCAGCAATCATGTAGAGCTCCTGCTCTCCGATCCACGCCTCAGCCTCATCAGCATCATTGAAATACTGCTGGGCCAAGTTGGAGCTGCTCAGCCTCTCCCGTCGTTTGGCCATCTCATCCTGCAGCCGAGCCCACGCCTGCTCCAGCTCCTGCATCTGATCCCTGATTCGCTCCGCCTCCGGCCTATCCTCTGTGCTGGCAGCGGCCGCCATCCTTCTACCTCGCTCCAACACTTCATCCACACGGGGCTGATGGCCCTCGACCTCCTTCTGCAACGTCTAAAGGAAGAAATTTGGGTACAGTAAATGTATCTGATTACACTGGTTAATAATACAGGTAATTTATAAAGAAATATATAAAGAAAGAAACGGACATGTCAGTGGAACCAAAATAATTGAAAATTAGCAACTTTTGGCATCTGAAATAAGAATTGTGGTGTTTACATTTTGTCAACAGAGAATTCATTCTCATGTCCTTCCTAACACTGCAAAAACGATCAGGAAATAAGTAAAAAATTAAATAAAAAAAATAAAAAATCAAGTTTACTCTTAATCTGAACAGGTAAATAAGACGATTTATCAATGGGATGAGTATTTCCACTCTTAAAATCAGATAATGTGATAATATTCACTTGAAATAAAATAATGCCATTTTTTTCTCATTTTACATGTAAATTGTCTTTTTCCATTATCAAATTGTCTCACTAACCTCCTCACTTCAAGAAAAACTTTTCTTTATTTAGATTTACATTTTTTGCAGTGAATAAATTGGGGTTCTGATTGGCTTTAGAAAGATAAAGGATTACTTTGGCAGAACTACTTGTAGTATTTTTAAATCACACTGTTAAATCAATTTATTAGTAAGTTGGTGATAAAATGAGCCATTTTGAATTTATAATAATAATAATAATATAAAATTGCACAACCTGGTCTTTATTGTTTAAGTGGGCAACTCTTGGTTGGCCTTTCCTAATTGTGTGCGTTAGATGTTATTATTTTTCTCCCCCACTTCAGAACTAAAACTTAACAGGAATCTTGACAATTGTTTTTTTTTTTTTTGTTGTTTTTTTTTAAGGTATTGCAGTTCTAAGTATTTAACATGCAGCAGGAACAAGAGAAAAATGTCCTTTTGGGATTATACAAACTGCTAAACTGGTCTGGAACATCACATTCTCTAGGATGTGTTAAAGTGTTTGGTCTTTAAGTGACAAAATAACTTTAAACGTATTGTCTTTATATTAAGATTTTAAGAATTAGCATTGATGTGTTGTAGTTTAGAGCACAGAGATTGCTGACAGACAGATCCTTACCTGGTTCTTTTTTAACAGCATCTGCACACTTTGAAGGTTGTTTCCGTGCTCCTGTGACATTGCCAGAGGCATCCTCTCCTCAACCCAGAGCTGAAAGACAAAGAAAGAACAAAATGATAAGAGTACAAAAAAGTCAAATTAGAAAAATTGCTTCATAGTTCTGATCTGCACCAAATATATATATATATAAAAAACTTTCTTAAACAGATTTATTGATCCTTCACAAAGTAAATCAGATTAAGACAATAAAGAAGAAGACAGCAGATTTAAAAAGGATTTCTTAAAGATCAATGGTGAAAAACCTTTTTGAAATGTCTTAAAATGAAAGAAAAAAAGCAAACCAAAGTACCATCATTTAAAGAAATGCTATTCAGACAAGGTTCCTTATATGTTTATGTGATGAGACCATCTCAGTGCATCTGGATGCATGCAAACGGCACGCAGGGTCCTGACCTGTAAGATCTGATCCCCTTCACTCCAACTCTGCGCTATTAACCATTATATAAAAGCAGAGAGCTCTGACTCTTTCATTCCCTCCTGAATGATGTCCATACTTACAAGCTCATCAGCCAGGTCTCTGTAGAACTGATGGACAGCCTTGGCAGCCTCCAGCTTGCCGCGGCGCTGGGACAGCGGCGTGAGGAGCTGCTGGAACTCACTCTGCAGGGCTTGCTGCTCAGCCTCCAGCTCTGGCTGGTCCTCCCTGGGTCCCCCGTGCTTCCTGACAGCCTCTTGGAGCTCTTCCAGCTCTCGTGCCCGGTCACGAACCTGGTTCTCCGTCATCTGGCATGGGAGAAGGGGGTGGAAAGGAAAAAATAAATAGCTTTTCAACAGCCTCATCAGGATGCAGCGGCGGGTAAGTGCTGCCTATTTAGCATGAAACTATGCTTACCCACAGGATTTCTGAGCTCCTATAAAAGTTCTTCTATTTATTTATTATAAGTTGTGTTTAAGGTCACATACATTTTTATTTCTATTCTAACAATGAGGAATAAAATATGAATTCAATTAAAGCAGATTCTATGAAGCAATGACTGGACGGTGTTTATTCACCTGGTTGGATTTTAAACCAGACATGCTGATAGAAAGAATAGAAAAACAAAAAAATAAAGGATATACTCCATATTCTTATAAACATACAGACCTGGTGCTTTTTGAGCAGGATGTTGGCGTTTGTAAGATCCTTCACATCCTCATCTCCGCTCTGTAACTGCTGCTGAAGCTCAGCCAACCACTTCTTCATATCAGCCAGGCTTTGGTCGAAAAGCTCAGAGCGATTGGCGTCGAACAACAGCCGGTCCTTCTCCTGAGTCGTGGACTCCAATTTTTCCCAGAGCTCATGAAGCTGGGCCAGGCGCTCCTTCACTATTGGCTCAAACTCAGGCTTGGATTCCATGAGCTCCTGGCCCTCCTGAAACAACAACAACAAAATAAAAACAATAAGTTTGCTTTTACAGTTACCTATTGTTAAAAACCATTACATGCTTTTAGATTGAACAACATGTTTATGATCATTGAGCCTTAAAAGTGCAAGACTTTAGTGATAATAAACAAGATACAATAAATTAAATCTTCCATAAAGTCAAGCATGAGACAGGAAGGTAAGTAGAGTAGCACGCTTTACAAGGCAATAATAATGAATACATAAAATATAGACATGGTATAAAAAACACAATAAAAGCAATCAAGACCAAAGTCCAACTAAAAGCCTGGAACCTAATATGAAGTTGTTGTGAAAAATAAAATCTAACTAAAAGTAATAAAAAAGGTATTAACGTATTTGCATAGGTTTACACACAAATATTAATCCTTCACAAAAAGTTGAATCGTCACTTATTTTATAGATATATGCAGGAAAAAGTATATTTATCTTTTTTTATTGAATAAATCCTTTGAGATTTGGAATCTCTTTTACAAGGACGTCCTGGGTCTTAATGCTTTTAAAATAATGAAATTCTGTGTCTTGGTTTAAAACATGTCACTTTATATGCGATAAATCTAGAATGGGAGGATTTCACTTTCTAAAATAAGTGATAAATATATTTTGGATTAAGTATTTTCAGAGGTACAGTTGTGTGGTATGACAGTTTTCTGAATTATATATTTCAACATGCGGCTAGTTCAGAAGACTGCGGGCGTTAGCCCCCCTTTGTTCATAACCCTACCAAACACTTCCATAAACGTTTGCATATTTTGGTACGTGTAATCTGCATTTAACTTAATAAGAACTGGCATTTTAGCAACTAAAAAAGATCTAAAAGGGATGAAACCTTTTCTTGTTTCACTGCAAGGCCTTTTCCCTGACAGAGTAAGATGGTTTAATTTAACAAAACCCTATATTCTGCTGTCACAACCAATGTCAGGGCTTCAAAGAGATCTATGAGTTCTGGCCACGCTTGATTGCCATATAAATACACCAAATATAGACACGCTGAAATACTCTGATGATATAGTTTTACTGTCAGGACAGGGCTGCACCCACATGGTGTTCAATGGAATAACAAATATTCCTTTAAGATAAATACGACTCAAGTCAAAGAAATGGTCTTTGAATCAAGTTACTGTTGGCATCCATATTGAAGGATGGTACCGTCCATAAATGCGTAGAGGCCATAACTGATAATATGGTATTTTGGAAAATTTTAATTAAACTGGTCTGTAAAAAACATCATAAAAGATATATTTCCTTTGACATCTGAGGTCTTGCAGAGCAAGCAAAGAAGTTCTTATCTTTTTTTAAATTTCTGTGATAATAAGGGTTTATCAGTACTGTAACACTTTGTGGTATACAAGTCTGTCCTTTGTTGAAAATATCAAATGTTTCATCAAATTTGCTCTAAAAAAACCTCCTTGAATCTTTCTACTTTGAGATTTTGTTGAAATGTAAAGTGCAATACAAATAAAATGTATTATTATTATTATTACAATAATAGAAATATGGTGAGATTAGTTAATAACATTGCATTAACCTCTGATGATGGCACATTTTAATAAGGTGAAACATAGAAATTCATCACATAGATCAGTCAATTGTGAGACGAAACCTGGATTATTAACCAGTAGAGATTGGGTGTTTATTTGAGTCTTTCTGTGTTTATGTCTGTAAAAATGTTGATGTGATGAAGGATGAACTTCATATTAGTTGTAAAAATGAAGGAGTCTGATATCCAGGACAAATCGTTTGCAGGCTGTAAGCTAGCTCTATCCTGACCTGTCAATATTTGTCCACTCTGTCTGGCTCTAGATCTGTTCTACACACCTTCACCTGTCCACCATCTTAGGTTGAGCTCACTGATTTTCTGTAATGTTTAGTTAAGGACTCTGGCCAGGCTTTTCGAAAATTATAAACCTTTTTTTTTTTTTGCTGCTTTAGAGGGAATCCACTCCTCTAGGGTCGGTATGCTGAACATTTTAGATGTTTCTCTGCTTCAACACACCTTCATCAAATAATTAGGTCCTTTGCAGGACTTGACTTCAGCTGAGAAGGTAATCGAGCCATTTTACTCAGGTGTGTTTGACCAGGGAGATATTTAAAGTTTTTAGGCCCTTGAGGACTTTTAAATTTCTACCTTAGATGTATGGAAAATGTGATGCTAAAAAACTGGTAAACTGTGGCTGAAAAGTTGAGAATTGGTTTCCTCAGACAATAACAGATTATTTGGCAATGTTTGCTTGAATTGTGGCCAGCACAGTTTTTTTTTTATCTTTGGTAAATTAGTTGTTTTTTAAACTCCACAAATTAGTCCCGACATATAGGAAATTCTCCCAATTAGTACTAGCTAGATTTCACTGCATATATCAGAATTCTTTCAGCTCATATATAATATTTTAGGTCAGGTTTAGGGATGTATTCATTTTTTGTAAATTCAAAGTTCCTCAAATTTTCATACAGTCTGTCGACATTTTGCCATGACATAATAATTATGTAATGGGTTTTAGTGCTCTTCCCCTCACAAGGCAAGGCAAGGCAAGGCACGTTTATTTGTATAGCACAATTCTGTACATGGACAAATTCAAAGTGCTTTACAGGAATTAGATAATCAGGGGCGGAGCTAGATGGGGGGCTAGGGATGGCCATGGCCACCCTTAGCCAATCATTGGCCACCCCTGTGGCCACCCCTACCATCCCCCCCCCCAATAACCAAGTGAAATATTCAAAATATTTTAATTTTTCATATATTACTTACAATTTTTTTCATATATTCATAATTACTTGATAGCAAAAACACTGTGTTAATTATGCACATCAATATAATAACATTAAAGATGATAAGAACATATTCCTGCTCTTTTCAGAACTAGATTTTGTGTTTCATGGGGTAAAGGGAAAATTACGTATCTCTGCATTCATCTAGGAGTCTTTAGTGAAATCATAGCTATAACTATTAATAACTATTATAATAAAAATGTATTGAACAATTAATTTATGTAGATATTAATACTTGTAAATATCAATTTTAAGCAGGATGATTATTGATAAAAGCAGGTAAGTAATGACAAAGGGAAAGATTTACGCCCCAGAACTCAAACCTGAAAGAATTGTATCCACTATACCTTTTATCTAGAAAGCATGGATGTTTACATATAAGCATCTATTTGCTAGCAAGGGCTGTAGGGAGTATAGTTTGTCTTTATTTAGAAAATATGGATGTTTTGCTCATTAATTTTCCTGTTGGAACATTGCCGATTGACCCTGAGCTTCTGGTGCCCATCCTTTTTTGGCCACCCCTCAGTGTACATTGGTTACTGCCTGGCCAACCTTATAAAAATGCTCTGGCTCTGCCTCTGTAGATAATACAATAGAAGATATAAACAATGAGTATTTTACTGACCTGGTCTACTTTGTTGAGCCAGTCCTTATTGGAGGCCAGCTCTGCCATGAAGGCCTGATGTTTGAGCCACTTGCTGTGGAGGTTTCTGGCCTCATCATAGGAAGTATCCTGAGCTGTTAGCATCTTTTCATTGATCCACACAGTCAGCTGCAGCAAAGCAAGAAAAAAGAATATTATGCATTTATTGAGGTGGATTAAACTTGCTCTCATAAGAAAGAAAGAATAATAACAATTTAAAAGTCTAATAATTCTAAAGAAGAACATAAAGTTATAAACAAGGTATTCATAAAACTTTTCTTAAGATTGTAATGATCTCACATCTTGGGAGTTTTGCAGGAAGTGCTGAAGGTCACGGTTATCTCTCAGCTTTTCAGACACCTCATCGGCTCGTCTCTTATTCTTGTTATGCCTAAGAAGCACACAAAAAAGAAAAGGTAGACAATAAATGAATAACAATTTCAGTCAGAGCTGGCCTTTCCTTCTCCGCCTAACAAATCTCTCTGTGACATAATTCAAGCTGCATACTGTAGACAAACCCACCAGAGCTCCACTTTACTGAAATAAGTCATGTCTTTCTTTGCTTCGCAGAGAAGAAAAGCTCGCGCTGCTAAAGATCAATATCCATTATTGCAGGTGCCTGTCTATCAGGCTGAGTATTGGGAGAGAAAGCGGCAGCTCAAATGCCCTTTCTAAAGCTAATAATGCAGAGGCTAGAAAAACATTTCCATCACTGAAGTGAAATTCTAAAGGAAGTGGGGAGATATTTCTGCTAAAGCTCAAATTTCCTGCCTAAATTAAGACTTTAAAATGACAATGAACTTCCAACCTTTCAATCTTGGAAATTTATCTGAATTAAATGTTTTTAAGATATAACAAATGAGTCCAAATGTTACAACAAAAGTGATAATGTCTAGCTTTAAATGTTTTAAAATGGGTGACAAGATTGGCATAAGGAATTAAATACCATATTTCTATCTGCACATTTTCCTCTGAGGGTGTTTTGGATTTTCTCAAGACGTCTTCTAAGGATATTTAATGAATTAATTAATAATGTTTGCGTATTATGTCTGCATTTAATTCTAAACAGTTTCTAAAGAAGGTTTTAACTATGTTTCTCGGTTCTTCACTGCAAAAATAATCTAGAAAGTAGTAAAAGAAATCTTAATTTAAGTGCATTTATCCATAATTTAAACATGTAAATAACATGATTTGGCATTTGGAATGAGTATTTTTACGCTTAAAATAAGATAATTAGATAATATCCCTTTAAAATAAAAGACAATATCTTGGCAAAGTGTTTCACTTACCTCCTCAATTCATGACAAATTGCACTTCTTTTAAGAAACATTTCTTCTGCAGTGTTAAAGTTTGCTGGACATGTAACTGGGCATTTTCTGACAGTAGTTGTTATAAGGAGGCCATACACATTATTTAACTTTACATAGGGCTGGGCGAACAATCGATTTTACCAATTAGATGAGTTTTCTGTTTATAAAGTTTTTTGTACATCTAGATTTTTTTCCACCAGTGCAGTCGTTGGGTTTCCATAGCTCAACAAGAACTCATTTGTTCTTAGGAGTCTGCTCATAATGTTAGGTTTCTGTTTCTGTTATGTTTTTGTTTTGATATTCAGTTTTGCTTTGCTCTTTGTTTTATAGTTTAGTGGTTTAATTAAATATTTTGTTCTTTCTGGTTATTTTACGATATTTACGTTTCTGGTTATTTTCAGTTCTCAGGTTTTTATTTGTTGGCCTCTGCCCTCTTGAGTTCTCCTTTTTTCTCTTGCTCCTTTTTACTGCTCTGCTCACACCTGCTCCTAATCTGCTCGTTAACTCTCTCTTTCTTTCAGTCTCCTACAAATACTCTCTGTTCTGTTCTTCTTTGCTGGGTCCTCGTCTAACGTCATCAGTCTTCCTCCTACTCGTCTCTCCGAGCCTTCCTCCTGGTTACAGTTCTTCCCCTGATGACTCCTAAGTTTTTGGTAAAGTTTTGCCTTATGTTTTCCTTTTTTTAAGGTCTTTGAACTTTTGGACTCCTGGTTTCTCATTTGTTTTTGGACTTTGTTATCATTTGTTTTTTGAATTCCTGTTGCTTGTCGTTTTGGACTTTGTTTTTAAGTTCTCTTCGTTAACTCAACCAAATATTTACCTCTGCCTGCCTACCTCTGCTTTTGGGTCCACAACCCACAAACAAACCCTGACACATAACTGATAAACTAGCTCACTGTGCAATATCACAAGAGGCAACCATTTGGTTTGTTATATGTTAGTTGTGAAACATTATTATTTTTATTTTATATATTATAGATAATTTTTTATCATAACACTTATGGAAAAATATCAGAGATTACATTTTTCAGCCATATCTCCCACCCTATGGAGTTATTTTTGTGTTTTTATTAAATTAAAGAAAAAAAGCGATCTGCAACGGAAACATAATTTTGAAAGTAAAATAAATGTATTGGAGGGAACGATTTTCACACTGTAAACGTAAACGCTGATGTTATTTAAGAGGAAAAAGTTTTAACAAAATATTTTCTCTTAAAACTTTTTCTTCAGACTTAACATCAGTGTGAAAATGTTTTCTCTCCAAGACATTTATATTACTATCAAAATTATTTCCGTATTTATGTGTGGCCAGGTCATAACTGTCAAAGGAATTTAAAGACATACCTTATCACAAAATTATTAATTAAAAATAATGAACTCTTTTTAAAACATCATTAGAGGTTGTATCAAATATGTTGTTGCTCTGCATTCATTGGTTTTTTTTTAGTCTGCATGATTTGAGCAAAGCTTAAAAACACATCAGGAAAAATGGATAAAGCGCTATTTCCACACATAAACTACTACATTTCATGAGATGTGTTTCAAAAAGACAAAGGCTACGTTCACACTACAGGCCTCAATGCTCAAATCCAATTTTTTGGTGGAAATTGTTGTGCTTGGTGGTTAACATTTCCAAAAGTATGCGACTTGTATGATCTCTGTGTGAATTGCAATGATACAGCTTAAGTGTCCCGTATGCGCAGTAGAGGCAGAATGACATCACAAGTAGTGAATGTCATCTCTGTTTATAGAAGTAAACATGGATGGTAGAGCTGGAGTGCATCTAAGGATCTTTCTTTTCTTTTCCAACTGCAGCCAACACTATCTCTTCAAGAAGATCAAAAAGAAAGACTGCTCTCTACATCATCATCCCTCATGGTTGGTTTTCTTCCTGCTTCTGCGTAGCAAGACAAATAGTGCTCTTTGTTGAGTATTAATGACGTTCAGGTCAGATGAATGTGACCTGGCTGTTCAGACACAAGTAACGTTTCAAAAGATCTGATATGTATCACATTCAGAACCTCATAGCCATGTGGCCTGGGTCGCATTGGAAAAAAACTGATCTGTTTTGTTCAGACTGTCATGAAAAGATCTGATAAAGATAGTCAATGGTAAAAAAAAAAATCGTATTTGGGTGACATGTCATCTCTTTTCTTATTGACTCCATTAGCGCTCTGGAAAAGCCCCTCAGTCTGCAGCATCTCAACCATTTCAAATACAGGAAGTGATGAGAGATTCTGGAGCAGGATAAATGAAATGATATTCTACCTTATTCATGTGACTAGTCTCTCTGTTCTTAACAGAATTCAGCAGGTGTATGAGCAACATGCAGGAACACAGAATTGTCACTGCCTACACAGAAATGATAGAAACCTTTTTCAGGGTGCAACTAGATAAGACATCATTCCTTTCTACACAAAGTAAACAATCCCCTGTCATTTGGGTAGTGTTGGCTAATGCTGAAAGGAAACATACACATTTTGTTGGGTTTTACTTAGGTTGTCAAGATAAAATGTACTTTGCAAGTCAGTCAGAAAGCTGATTGCCCAGCGTTAAAGATGAAATCATTTAGTTATAGTTTAACATATAGGTAAACTCACGTAAACCAAAACAATACACCACCTGTGTTGCACAGAGTCCATTTTCTCCTGAACTTTCCCAGAATACAGGTTGTTGCTGTCCACCACTCGCTGTCCGCCCTGCATGACACCATCAATCTTATCTTCGTTGACTTCCATCATGCTGACAAAGTCCTCATGCTTCTTCAATGCTTTTTCTGCCCCTGCCAATGTGTCAGGCTTGTCTATGTGAGCCAGAGTATACTCCTGCAACAAAACAAGCATTGTGGGATTTAGAAAAAGGAAAAAAATGCCTCAGAACATGAAGGTGGACTCTCCAGAAACCAATATTTTACTGATGGAATTACAAGACAAACAAGTGGCGTGGAAACTGACAATTCAGCATTCCTCAACTCAACATTCTTGCTGAATTCCTGCAGCTTTGTTGACCTGAGATGTTCAAGGTGTCTTAGATGATTTTGACCCTCTACTAAAACAAAATTACACGATGAGGAAAAGGATTACCTGGTTATTGAGGATGGCTTCTACAGCTTTACAGTCCCTCAAGAACTGCTGGAAGCCCAGACCCTGGTCCAGGAAATGTTTGCGACTGTCCCAGATCTTCTGAAGTTCATACCAGCCCCGGTCCAGGCCCTTCAGTCTCTGCTCCAGCTGCTGGTACTGAGGATCATCTTCCTGGCCCTGGATGACCCGAGCTCCAGTGTCCCTTACCCGGTGATAGTCCTCTTCATGGTTGTTTATGTCTTCTCGCACAGCGTTGTGAAGGCCGAGCAGCTCTTCGGCCTCCTGCAGCGAGGTGGGCATCTCCTCAGATGCCACAGCTTTCTGAGTCTTGAAAAGCCAAGACTGGAAGTCATCCATGTCTTGGAGGAAGGTCTGTAACTTACTGACCTCGCCGAGAGAGTCTTCCCTGTCTTTAAGGGTTTTTCTAAGCTTATCCCAGGCCGTGTCCAGCTCTCTCCTTCGGGCTAAGATATCCTCTGCATTCTCCGGGTGATCCTGGGCCAGCTGTTCCGCCTCTTCTTTAAGGAAGGTGAGCTTAGCCTCAATGGCAGCTAAATCTCTCTCCATGCCGAAAAGTTTCCTTTGGATGGTAATGACAGCTGCCAGGTCATTGCCCAGATCCTGTGTGGACTCGATCACTCGTGTCTTTTCTTTGATCCAGGTTCCTGTCTCATCACACTCCAAGCCATAGTTATGTAGACTGACAGCAGAATCCACTTTCCTTTTCTTGTCCTCTACCATGGCCTTGAAAGCCTCCCATCTAAAAAAAGTAAACATTTTATTATGAGCTTAACGTACGGCAATTCTATAATTCATATTCTAAAAATACTTTAATATCTCATCCTCTGGACCTTTAATTTTTCAGTAAGATTTTACTTATTTAATCTATTAGCAGCTATTAAATAAAAATAAATATCTCACATTTACACATTATTAAAAACAAGTCCTAACCTAGCTTAAAATAAAGCTTGCAAAATTTTTGTTTTGTTATATCATTGGTAATTACAGTAATTGTAAAAAAAAAAATACACACATTTTTTTTAATGTCACAAATACATTTTCATGAGTTTTTGATACATTTCAATAGCTTTCTTTGGCCTTTTTGGAGAAATGCGCTCCTCCCCTACCTGTTGCTGCACCATGCCATTAAGCCAGGCTTATAAAAAACACAGTCAGTTTATTTAACTTTTTTTTTTTTCAGATCTTTTCAGATCATATGAAGCTAGTGATAAAAGATATTTGTCTAAAGCCTGTTAGAGAGAGAATCAGGAAGAATTACATAAAAGTTCCCATGTTTGGAATTTGAAATTGGGTTGGTTCGGTTGAGGATTAAGCCACAGTATTTATGCCTCTATTGCTAAACCAGCATCATCTCTCACTGATCAGTCTTATTAAGATATCACCTTCGTTAAAAAATTGTACAAGATTTAGGGAAAATTGTCATGTATAGTTAGCTATTGCAAGCTGGCTACCTATGCAGAAAGCTTTACTAATTACAAACTGAATATCATAATTTTTAATGATCATATTAAGAAATTTTGACTATTAGAAGGCCAGAGCATTAGCAAGCATTTATTATCATTCTTTGTTACATTAAATGACTTTGATCACGTTAAAAATCTCCCTTTTGAATATTTGTGTAAACAACATGAAGTACTCGTTGTTGTCATTAGTCTCTAACTATCCTAAAATTAGTCTCCACATAAGTTAGGGTTGCAGCTAAGATCTGGTATGCTTTCATTTGAGAAATAAGAATATGACCATTTAAAAAGCGGGAAGTGGAGCTAAATTAATGATGAAATAAATTTTGGTGAAAGCTTTATTAGATGATTGTTGTACAATAAAAAAGAATTTTCTAAAAGTACCTTTTATTTAGTCGTGTCTGGCATTCCTTGATCTCTTTAGTGCGGGGGTGTCTGCTGTCCTCAAGCTGTTTTGCAGCTTTATTGACGTCATCTACTCTTGACTGAACGTTCGCCATTTCCTGAGCGAGAGCGCTCAACCTGCAAATGAGACAACAGCTAGTTAGAAAAACAACACCATGCAGAAACTTTCAGCCCATTAGTTTCATTTAGATTACTGATCTCCAGTTACATCATTTTTCTAGTCTACCTGTTTTGTACCACTTCTAAATCCTCCAGGTTCTCAGGCACCTCTAAGCCCACCAGCCATGTCTCCTTCATGCTCATCCAGAGCTCACAAGCGTCTGTCTCACTGAAGATGGTGTACAAAGCCATAGTGTCATCCAGCTTCTTCTGTCTCAGGTCAGCCAGAGTCAGGAGCTCCATGTAAAGGTCCTTGACGTCTTTGAGACGCCTCTGAATGTCAGGGGTGTTTTGTAGCTCCTCTGGCAGTGCATTGGCTTGCTTGGACAGCATTTCGATGGTAGCTCCATTCTTAATGGCTTCATTTCTTAAGCTGTTGTGGTTTTTCAGTAGCCGTTGAGTCGTGTACTCATCGTGGCCTACGTCATCACTGCTCATTTGCCTCTTGGCATCAAGCAACCAGGCCTTGAGTTCATCAGCATCACCCTGAAACTGGAAGAAGGTCTGTGTGTCCTGAAGGTTCTGCTTCCGAAATGTGGCCAAGTCCTCCAGCTGCTGCCACTGCCTCCTGATGTCATCCATGCACTCCTGAATCTTTGGAGAACCAAAGTGCTTGGCTTGGATCATCTTATCCCCTTCAGCCAAGATCTGTTCCAGATTGGTGCAGCGAGCTCCAAGCTCATCCTCGAAGGCGCTGTGCTTGCTCTGGAGCACCAGCACGCTGGTAAGGTCTTTTCCATAATCCAGGGAGGAGAACAGCTGCTCCTTCTCTCTAATCCAGCTCTCTAGCTCAGCCACCTCCCACAGGAAGTTCCAGAAGCGGCGAGACTGCTCCAACCGAGCCCTCCTCTGTGCAGCCAGGGCACAGAGGTCCTGATAGCAGAGGTCCAGGTGCTGCACCCTGTCACGGATCACTTGGGGATCACATGGCTTATAACCTGCAAAGAGAAAAAAAATCAGCAAAAAGTTCCTTTATACCGAGTAGGACATGCTGTTTTCCCCAATGTATATCTTCCTTTTTCAGCTGGAATGTGGAATTGTAACGAGGCATGTCCCTGTTTCCAGTATCAACATATACCGGGAAGTTATAGCTTCAAAAGAAACCCTTTTGACACAAAGTTCCAATAGTGTAAAAAATGCTTTGCTTATAAGAGAGGCAAATTTGAGTGTTTGGAAAAATTTCAGGCCACAAAACATCCCAATAAATTGGAAAAATCAGATGAGCAAAAGATAGGAAGTCCACACGAAAAACAAGGTTACAGGGTATTGTGAATTGTAAAGTAATTCACAGCAGCATTCAGGTCTGCCACATTTACTGGTTCATTTCCAATGTTAAACCAATGCATAAAGTTTCACAGAAAGCCAGCTATTTCTTTCCTCGAAGGTGTAATGAGTATGTTCCACTTACTATCTCCATTTGCAAACTTCAGAGCAGCAGCACTGGCACTCTGTACCCTCTCTGCCTGCAGGGCGATGTCGTTCTCTAGCAGTGCATGCTTTTGGAGTAAGTCCTCCACCTCTAACAAGTGTTTCCCAAAGTCAGGAGACAGCAGTCGAGCCTGAACAGAAGCTTTAGGATTAGATTTCTTTATCGAACGCTGATGGTTTTTAGAGTAAATATATGCATTCATACCTTCATTTCATCCATCCAGCTGATGATGTAGAGCATCTCCTGGAAGATCCTCTGCAGGGTAAGGTTCATATCCAAGCGTCCTTTTCGAGCCTTGAGAAGCTCCTGCAAGTAGTCCCACAGCCTCAGGATGTTGTCTTTTCTCACGTCAATCCGTTTGGAGTCGTGGTAACGCTCAGACTCCAGCTCCAAAGAGATGTTCACCAGCGCCTGAACACGCTCCTCGTATGCGGCGATGTCCGTCTCGATGGCATCATGCTTCTTCTTAGCGGCTTCTACAGCCGGCAGGTCATAACCAAAGTTATCCTGAGGAGAGAGAAGGTTGAATTGTATGTTACTGTAGACTAGGTTATTTTAGCCGACCTTTAAAACATGATAGTGCAGATGGATTTCCACAGTAGACACTCTTTCATGTCTTTATATTTTACGGTCAACTGAAAGCTTAAAATTTAAACAAAAACACATTTAAAGCCAGATCTTTGTTTACAGTTGTTGGCTAACCTGAGCCACCAGTCTCTGGTTCTCCAGGAGCCACGTCTCCCTCATTGCTGCCTTCCTGTCGAATCTTCGCGCCATCTGTTCCAGCTTCTCCTGCCGGATCAGCTCATCCCTCAGGACGCGTTCCCGCTCGTGTTCCGCCCTTTCCAGACGCTCCCAGGCCTGCACAGGGATAATGAGAAGCATCTCGAGTCTTTGTAGTTTCCACAGGGGTCGTCAATTCAGCAATATGAGATGCTTAAAAAATGCAGATGTTCCCTTCTGCTTGAGTTCATCCTTAATGAAAAGCTCAGAGGTTAAAAAAATATCCAGCATCGGTGTCTACTCCGAAAAGATTTGTTTATTCAAGTATTCAGTATGCTATGAAATGATGCATATTTGAGCATGCTATAAAAGAAGAGACTGAAATATATTTTACAGGAATTTTATGAACTTCATTCACACATAGCAGGGGAGGGAAAAATATACATGACTTTAAAAACATCTAAATATTGATCTAAATTCTCTTATCTAATAATCGTAAATAAAAAAGAGACCACTGGTGAGTAATTTATTCTTGTCAAAACAGCATTTCTGTGAAGGTCTCAGGGTTTTGTAAGAACCTGCATTCTATTTAAATTAATCCAGGGATTAACAAGCTTGCTAACCCACACCAAAAAATTAGAGCTAGAAAAAAAAAGACTTCTGGAAGAGTTTAACTAAAGTTAAGAATTTTACGAAGTCCTGAATTTCTTTTAATTCCTCATTGTTAACCCAAATGCAGGCCAGCTGAGTCAAAACTATCTACCTAAACCAAACTACGAAACAGGAAAAATTACAAAAATAGCTAAGAGGTTAATGCTAACTCCGAGGGAGCTGCAGTAAAAACAGCTCAGGTGGAAGAGTCCTCTAACAATAAAGTGGAAACAGAAAGCCCCTTCATGGCTTGTTGCAAAAGTCAATATGTAAGCAAGGTTTCTTTTACCTAATGTGCAAGAAGCTATGTGTGATAGGCGGATAAGCACTCAGCGGCCTGAACAACTCCATTATTAAACACTAGCTTAGAGCCAGAGTAAAGCAGACCAAGTTCAAACATAAACCACATTTTCACGGCTGCAACTGGGGAGCCAGTTACCCTTCAGACCAGATACTCCTTCATTTATTGGAAAATGAGAACTGAAGTTGCTATATATTTACACTTTCTTTGTTTTTTACTTCTATCAACGTAATTGTTTTATGAAACAGTTTTGAACATCATTAAGAATCAAAGCAGCATAATCAAACCTGATGAAATTGTGTCACGGATTTTAATTTTACAGTCCCACCCCTACATCTAAAGGTTCCTCTAGGAATGTTCAGACCATCTGATATTTTCACTCAGAGGTAAGAATGTTTGTTGATGTTTAAAACCAAATCCTTCAACAAAACATGAAAAAGTTTCAAATGTATGAATACTATGCGCCTTAAAATGCATTGGAAGTTCATATATAATGATAATTGTTGTTTCTTAAATGCATAGTTCAGTATGTTGTTACGTTACTATGTTCTTTTTTCTTTTTTTTTTACTTTCAGACAAAGTGAAACTTTAGTTAAGAGTCCTGTTCAGCACAGACGGCAGAGCAGACCTCTGGTTTGTCCTCTCACCCTGTTGATGTCAGAAACCAAGGCTCCCTCTTTGGGCGTGTAGACCCTTTGGTTATTGGCCCTCATGCGACTCTGAATGGTGAACAGAAGCACCTCTAGATTTCCTTTCTCTTGAAACCTTAAAAAAAAGAAGAAGTTTTACCCCCAGGGGGTATGCAGAAATGAACCTCCAAACAAAAAGAGACACTTTTAGAATCTTGTGAGATTTATGCAACTTATTTGGACTCACTTGGGCGGCTTCTCTACAGTCCGATATGTGTTGAAGGCCTGAAGCTGCTGCTGGACTCCAGTAAGAGAGTTGGCAAGCTTTCTGTTGTTCAGCACGATGATGGTCTGCTCAATCCACGTCAGCAAGTCTGAAGCCAGCGTCTCATACTTATCGATCATCTTCTCCGTCTCTATAGCTTGATCCAGAACCTGGAGAATGAGGCCATATGTAAACAAAGGTGCTGGCTCTGCAGACTATGAGCACTTCCTGTGTGTCTTTCTAACCTTTCCAACTCGCTTTCCCTCAACAGCGAGCTGCTTCATCTTTGAGAAGTAGTGGTAAAATGCCACCACATAGGTGATGATGGATTTTTCATCTGGGTTCTCGGTGAAAACATCTGGAAAGGAAAATGACAGATAAGTTAATCAAAGCAACACGAGACATCACCTCCCCTGAGGTGTTTATTCTCCACCCAAATCAATGCTTATGAACATTGAGTTTTATGCGGAGGTGTTCACAGTCATCCGTCACTCGCCTTCTGGGTCTAACAGTTTGGTCACTCCAAGCTTTTGTTCCGCTACATTAAAAGCGTTCTGCAGGTTGTGGGTTGGATTGGACTTCTTCAGTTTGGTATAGTCCACCAGATCTGGCCTGGAAGAGAGATGAAAGAGCAGAAAAGACAAGACAGGATGAGAGATTAAAGAAAAATGAGGGGAGACACAGAGCAGACTGTGTTAAGAGAGAAGGTTTTATTTTTCATCCATACCGGTGTTTGTGTATGAGGGCGTTGAAGGCCATTCCGTCCTTCCAGCTGGTGGTGAAGTTTGTGATGTTGATGTTTGGGTATCTGTGAAATAAAAGTGATTGGATGTCACTGACTGAACATGACAGGACATTTCTGTGTAGCTCCAGCTTTAAATCACTGTCTGGGTTCTGTATGACGCTAAACCTTTTATAACCGTAGGTTCAAAGCCCTGAAGAGAAATATGTTTTGCCTTTTGTCTTTTTTTATTTCTGCGTGTGAGGCTGTTGTTTTTTTTCTAAACCAGTTCAAAACATGCTCTGTTAATTCTCTTTCTAAGCTTTTACAGTGACAGTAAGTAACATAGCAGTAATCCTACACTGACCTATTTAAATAGTTTTATCTTTTTTAAAGTTTTTTTTTTTTTTTTTTAAACTCAAAAGTCATCTGGAATCATGAAAAACAAAATGTAGTCCATGATTCTGAACAAATAAAAATCTAATTTTGGGGGGAATCAGCCTGAGCTTTAACTAGACCACTCTACACACAGATATACTTTGATCTAAAGTTTTCCTTTGCAACCTCAGATTTTTTTCTTTTAGCACAAAATGTGGAAAACCTGTGATTTCTTTTCGGCAAATGATAAGACTTTAAACAAAAACAAAAAAAACAATAAATAAATGAAAACTGCTTTTGCCTTAAGTTTTGTTTTCTTGGCAAAAACATCACCTGGCAGACCCCAGGAAATGACTGTTATATTCAGCTACTGGGAAAAAATGTATGAAGTTCATTATTTCTATCCAATCAAGTTTTATTCAAATATTTTTTTATAGCCAACATCTGCTCTTTTGGCAATTAGGTACAGTTTCTTAATGAATTTACCACCTTAACAGATATTAATTGTGTGAAACTTCACGTTGCAATTGACGACAATCATAGAGTGACACTGCATTAACAATTAATAAAGAAAATAAGGTACAGCCTTAGTCTTGGTTTTCCTACTGAAAAGCATTTTTGCTGTTGCTTGTTTTCTTCTTGGGACTCTTGAATAAAAACTCTGAGGCCTTTATGATCAGATGTATTTATAGAGATGAAATCGTCCAAATGTGGACTCTGTTTACTAATAAAGTGTCTTCTGATGGCATTAGGTTGCAGTGTAAATGGGCCTATATAAATTGGATTTGGATTATGTTGTACAGATGTTTGAGAATCATGTTCTATTCACCTTTCATTTGACAATCACTTTCCTCTTTGTGCTGATCAATGGAATAACATCTGATAAAGAACGTCAAAGTATGTCTTTTTTTTACAGCGTAAAGAAGGACAGAAGTTAAAGGGGTTCCGATAATTTTGTAATGCATTGTATAGACAGTTTTTTTTATTTTTTTTTAATTAAAACTCAGAGTTCAGAGATGCGACCACTAACAGTTTTGCACCTGGCTAAAAAAATCCCATAGTAATTCCTTCAGGATGCTTCAGGATGGTGAAGCTAAAGGTCACTTAAAGCACTTACCCTGCAGTTTTCATCTGACACCATAGAAGAAGAGCATCTTTAGCAGAGTGTGTCTCCTTCTGGTCTGCCTGGCCTGTTTCCACAATGATGTCCTGGATCTGATGAGGAAAAGGAAACACAGAAAGGAGGATGAATAATAAAACTTACCTAATCTTTTATTGTTACAATGAAAGGAGGAGGAATACAGACAACTGAGAGGACGCTGTGGGCCTCTTTTCCCTTTTCAAACTAATCTCCAGTGATGTGTCATTAATGTTATTAGTCAGAGAGGATTATTACACAACTCAACAGTAACTAAGATGGATGCAAAATAGGTGTTATTGACTGTAGTTCTTTTCCTACACACTGGGCCGATAATTAGAGCAGTGATGTGATACAAGAGACAGGTCCAGAGAGATTGCTAAATTTAGCTTTCTTTGGTTCTCCTTGGTTTGTTCAGACTGGAAATACAGCCTGTTTCTTTCTTTTACTTATCTTTTGAAGAGGCTGAATAATGGAGCAGGACTGATTGTTTGAACCATCATTTCTAAAAATAACCATGCTGCTGTCAAATTAAAAATAAATCTATGGCCCCAATCCTGGAAGATAACAGCAAAAACGACGTGTTTGATGTGCGTCTAAAAGACAAAAAAGACTGGAACCTGAAGGCATCATTTCCAGGAGAAATAATCCTCAAGCTGCAAGTTGAAATGATCATCGATGTTCCTGTGAACACATTCAGACTATGATAACTTGAGGGTTTTTTTTTTTTTTTTTGGTGTAACTGAAAAGGTGAAAAGGAAAAAAAAAAAACATAGATTTTGCAATTTTCTAAAATGTTAATTAATTTAACATAACATAAGTTTTTAATGGGATAAAAAAAAAAAAAAAAAACTTAATGGGAGGTCACGCTTCTTCCAGGATTTTAATTTTCTGCAGGGCTGAGTTTGCAGTTTATTCAGGCTGCTATAACAGGCAGCAA
>NW_015150896.1:673345-721499 GCF_000732505.1 Cyprinodon variegatus | reverse complement strand
GCCCCATAATCACAGCTCTATGGAGCAGTATCAGACTCATATTCTGACTAGAATTGAGTAGGACTACATCAGGCTACGATATTGGGAGGACATGAAAAGTTTTGCACACAGACTGAAAGAAGAGGCTTCGCTGTATGGAAGCCGGTCTTTTTCTTCTAGGTTGGAAGAAAATGGCTAATTTTCATAACAAATAAATACTCTCTACTGCTAAAGGCACCGTTTCATCATATATTTGCCTAAAGTTGAATTTGAAACGCTTAAAAGAAAGCATGATAGAGAGGTTTAATCCTGTCTTTTATGTTTTGAAGTCTTCCTTGCAGAGCGGCATTTCAGGACTTTGTGCTGAAATAAAAGTCAGTTTCACCATCGATAATGACTCCCACCAGCTTCAACCATCAACCTCAGATGTTTTTCTTTTTTTCTAGGGTTTAATCTACAAATTTTACACTAAACACTCAGATTAGGATAGATGGATCTTTTATACTTAAAATAATTACAGATGAACGTAGCTAGATTCTAACATTATTTTGGCATTTAGCAAATGTATTTATTCCTTTTTTGTTTTATCAAACAAAAAAAAAAAATATTAAAAGTTAAAGGCAAAGAAAAAGAAAAAAGAATGTTGTGGATCTTTTTTTTTTTTTTACAGAATCTATAAATATCTGGTTTTGACTGTAGCTCTCTATATAATAAAAGCTTTCCCCCCAACTGCTAATTTAAGCTGAAAACAAACCGAGCACTAAACATGTTAAAACCAATGGATTTCATG
Organism: Cyprinodon variegatus; assembly: GCF_000732505.1. Taxonomy (NCBI): domain Eukaryota; kingdom Metazoa; phylum Chordata; class Actinopteri; order Cyprinodontiformes; family Cyprinodontidae; genus Cyprinodon; species Cyprinodon variegatus. The sequence goes on along the minus strand of NW_015150896.1, from coordinate 720,730 downwards.
CAGAATGTTAATTTATTAGAGACTGGAGAGAGAAAAAAAGCATCAAATGGAAACAACAGTGTAAAAAACGAGAAGAAACAATAGTCTATCCAGACACAAGCTGTGATTTGTTAGAGGGAAAAAAAAGATTTAATCATCAGCAGCGATGCAAGTCAATCTAACCCAAAATCTCTCTTCAGAGGAGTCTCCTCCATGTTGTGATGCCATTTTACCAGCAGGAGGCACCGATGTTAGAGGCAGTTTAATGGGCGCATTGCAGAGCAGGAAAATGGAAAGATGCTGGAGCTCAGGGTTTGAAACAGGGTGTGAGCGGAGTCAGACAGCAGCAGTGGTGAAACCAGAAGGATGCAGAGGGGCAGGAAAGGGTGAAGGGAGGCTCCAACAAGCAAGGACGGTACAGTCAGGATACATAGGATTAGATGGGAAAATGATCTCTGCACATCTAAGCCTGTATATTTCTGAACCGGCCGTTCCTTGATCGTTTGCCTCTTTGGTGTGAGGGCAACATACCTCTATGGCAGTGAGCTCATCCAAGGGAATTTGTGGACACATTCCAGGACTGGCCTGGCTAGAAGATGACTGAAAGGAGGAAGAGGAGGAGGAGGGAGACATGGAGATGGAGGAAAGGATGGTTGTAGAAGAGGAAGGGGAGTGATGGCTCTGCTGGATAAGGTCTGGTAGGTGGTGAATGTGGCCGGGAAAGCCGTTTTTCTCTGGGAGGCCGTGCCCTGGGCCAGGGCCAGGCGAGGAAGAGGAGGAAGATGAGAGACTGACCAACCGCTTTATGTCAGCTGTGCTCTGGAAGCAAGAAACAGGCACATTTGGGCTCAAGCAAGGAGGTGAAGAGGGAGACTGGCTGCGTGTTTCATCCGGATACAACACAGCGCCTCGCAGAAGTGTTCATGCCCCCTGAGCTTCTTCACATCGTCACGCAGCAGCAACAAATCTTAATATGGTTTGATGAGACACTATGTCAAAACTGGATTAAATTGATTTGTTTTGCATGGATCTACTGCACCCAGGGGACTTGTGCTTAAAAGAGCGCAGCTTGGTGGTTGGGACAATTTTCAAGAGCAGCTTTATAATAGATTTGTTACCAAACATATTGTGTTAAAGCAACCTACAAAAAACAAGGTTTAAAACTAAGAATCTCTGGCAAAACTAGAAAATTTTATTTCCCAGATGCCCTCCATTTACAATGGAGTGCGGTTCAATATGTTGTTGTTTCTGGGTCTAGTGTGACTGAATGTAAAAAAAGAGCTCAAGGGGTGTGATTACTTTTGCAAATCATTGCATAATCAATTCATTTCTCGTTGAAGAGCAGCGCCAGTGGCTGTAAATGCTCTGATCTGTGAAGGTGAAATATCACAGCACATGGGACAATGAGCATGCAGCAAAACAAGACAGGAGGACAATATGTGGATAAAAGACACTAGGCCTGGATCCAGGACATGGAAAAGAAAATCTTTTTTTTTTTGCTTCAGTCAAAAAGGTTTCTACCTGTCTGATGACCAGGGTGCCATCTTTGGAAGGTGTGGTGGCTTGTTCGCTCTCCAGGTCCTCCACCAGCATGGTCTTAGCAGAATCTGTCTCTCCATTACTCAGCCTCCTGCAGGATTCAGAAGATGCTTTTATTTTCCTTAAAGATGCAGCTGATTTTGGGGGCAAACATGGAAAAAACTTACAGACTTTCCCTGGAACAAACTGTGTTGTTCTCACTCATTCATGTTCATTTTAAATGTGAGATAGTCAAGTTTACTTTAAATTTGAGACTGATAGTATTTTTTTAAATATAGAACCAGGAAGGAAAGAAAGTAGTAAGGAAGAGGCAGAGCCTTTGATGGCAGCAAGGCCTCAGACACCACTTCCCCACACATGCGGAGGTTTCTTAGACATGCTAAGGATACATCGTGAAATGTGATTTTTTTTCCTTCCTCCTTAGACCGAATTGGAATAAATAAAGTATTTTTAATTGAATTTTTATTATATTTTTGCTTTTCATCAAAAAAATAAAAATAAGAGCCTCTAAGGAAGGAAGGAAGGAAGGAGAATCAAAGAAAAAAAAGAGGAGGGAATGTGGGGCACAAGAAAGAATTAAGTAAAAACAAGGAAAAATTAAAGAACAGAAGCTACAAAGGGGGAATGACAAATGCAAACAGGAAAAGCATCAGGAGGGAAAGAAGAAAGAGATTAAAAGAAGGTAATGAATGGAGAAAAAAAGGAATCAAGAAAGCATGCAAAACCTCCTGGATGTGAAAAAAGAAAGGTATGATAGAAGGACAACATTTAGTCAAACTAAATATAGTAAACTACTTTACTCCACACAGCGTTGGATGCAGTGTTGAAACATTTTATGTTGGTGAGGCAGTTGAATTACCCTGCTCTGGAGTCCTCAGCCCCTGAGGTAGACTCATCTCCTGCCTCCTGGTCCACCTCCTCCTCATCTTCGTCATCAGTGGTGCCGGAATCGTCGCTCGACGAGGAGTAGTCCGTCACCTTGTGAGGAGGCCGCACGTCATCTACTGCACGCAGCTCTTTGGCCAGAGCCGCCAGGTCCTACAGGGACAGATTCCAGTCAGTTCTTTCATCCATGGACTCTAATCTGAACACATCTGATGCAACCCTGAACCTAAATGTTTATACCCAACCTTCATAAAGTAATGAAACTCAGCAGAGCCTTGAAGCAATCTCTCCTTGCTTTACATAAGTTTGCAGTGATGTAATCAGGTCAATGTATCCCATTTCTAGGCTCAAACAGGTCGTTTAGAGAAACTCAGCCTTGGGCTCATTAAAAATGTCAGCTTAACAACATGTTTCATTCCACCTAATCTTAGCTGCAGGAGGCATTATGTGGAATATTCTTTGAAGCATTAAAATCAGATTAACAAATGTCTTTTTAGTTTCTACCTAAAGATGCTGGTTTATAAGGTCAGTGACAAACAGGAAAAGGGAGGAGGGGACAATCCCCCCGACATGCTTGACAAAACAAATAGGCTGCAGTCTGATCCGACAACAAAGCCAGGTGAGATTAGGAGCCACTCCGACAAGCAGAGAGACCGTTTGCATTCAAATGAGGTTGCATTCAAATCCAGGCTCAGGAAACCATGTCAGAGTTAACCCGTGTCTTTTGTTGATGGAGAGGAATGAACAGAAGTGGCAAGGATGAGAAAAGACGCTGCAGAGTCAGCGCATTTATTCATTCGATGCAGAGTCATGATGTGAAGGCTCCATCACACAGGGTTCCTACACATTGCTCATTGAAAAACAATTAACTTCTCCAGACTCAAATGTTCATGAGTTTTAGTTTTTAAATACTAGGTCATTTCAAAAGTGGAGAAAATCAGGAAAACACAATGGAAGGAAGCCAGGACACAGGAAGGAAGGGAAAAAAGAAGAAAAAAAAACAAGCAAGGAAAGATTGATGCAGGACAAGGGACAAAGGCAAGGAAAAATAAAACAAGAAAATCACAAGGTAAGGACATAAAAATGAAAGAAACAAAGGAGGTAGATACCTTAAGAAGGGAGAAAGGTAAAAATGACAATGAGGATAGGAAAATGTAAAAAGGGAAGGAGAAAAAGAAGCAAACGATGAGGAGGAGAGAAGGAAGAAAAGATTTAAGAAATAAGGACAAGGAAGCAGGACACAAGGAGGTAAGAATGACTTTAGGAAAAGCAACAAAGAGGTAAAAAAGGAAGGAAAGAAATGAATGAGGGGGGGGGAAAGGAAGAAAAAAACCCAAAGATGGACACAAGGACATGAGGAAGGAAAGAAGGGGGGACAACATTTAAAGAAATGGTTCTGGAAATAAAGTCTGGAAATACAAACTTAAATCCATTTTTAACACCTATTCAATCCTGACCTCTCCTAGATGCATAGGAACCCCAAGCATGAAAAGGATGTGAGAATGCAAACGTTTGACAGAGTCTTACCGTGTCACCCTTGGTGGGAAAATTAAGAGTGGCAGAAAACAGAGCAGGGCGAGAGAAAAAATGTGCTCCATCACATCTGCAATCAGGTTTCTACACCGCTTCCTTTTCAGAACTCAACACTACGTTTAAAATTTTTGTTTTGATAAACTTCTGGAGAATTACGCACTAAAATAAACAAGTTGAATATCATTACAGTCATGTTGCAAAAATATTGAGGTCCCAGGAGGTTTAGGGTTACAATTCATAGGTTTGAAAACAATATTTCACGATGGGATTAAATGCTTTTTGCACCCAAATGTGGTTACACTAAAACAACATGAAGCTGATGCTAGCTTACATGTGTGGGGCAAAGATGGCTGCCTTTAAATCTAGATTCAGTTTAAACATTTCAACCTTTTTTCATCACAAGGGGTAAAAAATGTCACTTTCAGACCTAAACCTGTACTGAAGACACAATAAAAACTGAAAAATGGTTTAAAAGAGATCTATAAGAGTTCATTTAAGGTTTCTGTCAGAAAGTAAGTCTAAAACTAGGACTATATAAAATCGTTTGCAGCATTATATTTGTCACAAAATTCTAAACACCCAAAACCTATAAATGAATAAACCACATGAAACCAGACTAATCAATATATCTTAAATAAACTCAAATTAAATTTGAATTTTTTTTAGTAAGATAATGAAATTGTAACCTAATGGATTCAAACGTTTTTTAAATATTTGCAAGAAACACCACCTTTACATTTATTTGGTATTTTTAGAGGACTGAACAGGTAATAATGTCAATAAACATCTACTATATTTTTAAGTTTTATGTTCTTATCTAAATGATAAAAGCTTTTAATAAACCTTAAAACCTGTAGCAACTCTCACATTTTTTTCTTTACATATCCTTTTCAAAAAATATCTGATCTGTTATTAGTTTTTTTCTTCAATATAGTAGAATAAGTAAGGAAATCAGGATATTGGGCCATGGTTTTTTAATTTTTTTCTCCAGCAGCAGGGGACTTACAGCGGGTCTTGTGGGTCTGGAGGAGTTCTTCTCATCTGTTTTTTTTAGGATGTTTTCTGGACGCTGGAGAGGCGATCCTTCCGATTTAGAGGAAGCTTTGTGGAAACATACACAGTATTAGTAAGGGGAAACAACATGAATAGGGGATTTTAGTTATCTTTTCCATTAATAAATAAAAAAAGACAGAATATTTTCCTGATAAAGTGAAACGTTAAACTAAGTAAAGGATGTGAAATGTGTACAGTACCAGGTGACTCACAACGTGGCCTGAAGCGGTCGCCTGGACTGGCCTGGGAGCTGGCATTAGATCCAGAGGAGCTGCCACTGCCTGGCCTAGACTGCAGTTTCTCCACTCTGTCCCACAGGGGGCGCTGCTCCACACTACTGAGACAAATCCATGGACCATCAAATTAAAAAAATCTCCTCCCAAATTTATGCCACTTATGAGTTGATCACACTGGCATGCAACAGAAAATCACACTACATATTCACACATTCAATGCCAATTGGTTATTGTTTTTAGATTTTTCTCAGGTTAAAACCCCAAATAAGAGAAAAAAAAGCTTTTAAAATAAATGAATTTGAACTGAATGTGATATAAATAACAGCAGCACATCAATAGACTCAATAGACTTCTTTAAGATTTTATTTATTTGACCCCTTCATGGTATTTTTATTAATTATTGTAAAAATTGTTGTAAAAATATACTCATGAATGCGTAATTTAAAAGTGATGGGTTACAGACCTGCCTGCACTCCTCTGGTTGTTGGGCTGTGATGGTAGAGGTGACTCTCGGCGTGACAGCACAGGAGACCTGGATGTAGTCCTCACTGGTACCTGTTGGAGACAACCAAAGGTCCTCAGGATTGTAAAAAAAAAAAATTGTTACCAAATTCAATTTGTTTTTTGCCCCCGAATTATTTTAGTTTTCCTTTTTTGCTGAAAGAAAAAAAAAACAAAAAACAAAAACAGAACAAAAAACATACAAAGCGAGCTGTCCAGATTTAAAAAAGGTAACTATTCCATAAACAACTGGGACTGAGCATTTGCAATAAATGCTAACAAGTTTTATATCACTTGGAAGGAATTTCGGTCCACCATTTTTAAATGATTACTTTGTGTAACAAACAGACCAATAGTGGAGGGTTTATGGAAGTCATGTGATCTTGATCTAATGTTGCTGGACTTTGAATAGACCTACCAAAACCCTTTAACCTCTGTCGTAGCCAGGGGTCAGCCTTCCTGATGCGATTAGGATCCGCATTGCCCACTACCGATTAAGCTTCATTTATGTTTGATGCTTCCGCGCAACCAAATTACCCCATTTCGGTGTTCCACGCCACTCAGGACTCCAAGTGGACAGACTTTCCACACGGAGCACCTAGGAAGATTTGCAACAACACGGATAGATCTGCACAGAAAACAATGGCGAGGGAGCAGCAGCTCCTGCTGGCGCAAATGTAAAAATCTAGAGACATCCCGTTATTTAAATCATAAATATCACCACTATCAACAAATTAATGGTGTCAGCTTACAGCTTGTGTTGAAAACAACCTGGAGCCGGCCAGGATAGGGGGAAAGCCGAGTATGAATGCTGCAGATGCTGTGACGGATGACTCCATTTCCATGGCAAACGTTCGTGCAAATGCTCGTGCGTCAACCATAATGAGCCTTTTATACTACCACCTTGTTTTATGATATTGCTTCCCTTGTATTCCGTTAGTTTTATGCCAGATATGAAAAAAAAAACATTCATACAATATTTCCCCCAGAAGTCTATTGGACATATGGACATATACAGGTGTTTATGTTTGAGCTTTGGAGCGCCTGTTGCCTGGTTGACATGCTAATGTACATGATACCACTAAGGGGCAATGTACGGACGTCAACACACTGCGCCAGTACCATCTGATTTAGCCATGGCGCAGCTCTGGTGAGAGGGAATTGGATAGAAACAATAAAGCTCATGTACTGCGCGCTGGCTCCCTTCCATATTGCTCTCCATTGCTTACTGTCCTAATTTCTGTCTTATTGGTGACATCATCAACGCTAACCCAGCGTGATAGTGTCACCAGACACTAAAAAATTGGGGCATAGAGGCCACACAGCTTGCCAGCATAGGGTAAAAACCAATTGTTTTGTTTTTTTTTGCCAGTGGGAAAGGAGTCAAGTGCTAATTTTCAGCCCGTCGACCTGTGTTTGAAAAACCCGCTGATTTCAGTGGGAAAGAGGCCATTACTGTCTTGGTAATGTTGTCACCTCGTGGTGTAGTTTTGATGCTATCTTAGAGAAGTTTTGCTACTAGAAGTTTCTCCACAGTTCCATGTTTTTTTAACTGTTGACAATAGATATTACTGTGGTTAATTGGAGTCCAAAATCCTTAGAGATGGTTCCAGACTTTGCATCTCCTCTGCTCTAAAGAGTTCTCCACACAGGGCCCCATGTTGCTTCTTTAGTAACCTTGTCAGACGGATTCTCTTTGAAGTTTTTTTCTTTTTTTTATACCACAAACCTGGTGGTAATCAGGCCTGGGTGTGGCTAGTAAAGATGAACTGATTTACAGCAGGGGGGAGAAACTTCATTTTTTGTATTTATTCAGGAAATTTCTGTCTGAAAAGAAATGATAATCCAAAAAAGGAAGTCTTTAAAAGAAAACGAACAAACCAAAAGGAAACGCATTTTCATAAAACATTAAATTTGCACCAAAAAATAAAACTGATCTGTGAAAATGAAAAAAAAAAATATATATATATATATATATAAAAAAAACTATGTAAAAGATTTTATTTAATTTCACTTTATGCGTCACTACTGTGACTAAAATTTGATGAAATTAACAGAGGCAGACGGAGAGGGTGAGGAGAATAATGTGATAGGAGGTGGCTGACAGTGGGGACGGTGGGAGTGGCATCACAGCAGCCCTGGCCAGCTCCTTACCTTAGGAGGGACCTCCTCACTGCTGGTCTGGCGTTCAAGCCTGGTCTGAGCCTGAGGGTGGTGGAGGGGAGGTTGGGGGTCGGGGCGTGCAGGCAATGGGTGATGATGATGGTGGGGGTCCTGGGACCGCAGGTGAAGTTGTGCAAAGCTAGAGTTCACACCACCAGACTCGCTGAAGGACTGGGAGCGAGAGACCACAGGCGGAGGAGGAGGAGAGGGGGCTGCATTGTTGCTGCTCTTTAGAGCAGCCAGGTGGGACCACTGGACCTTTTTGGGAGGGAGGGAAGGGAAGGAGGGGGAGGAGGACGAAACAGGCAGACAAAACAGTGAGACACGAGGGAAGATGTGTGAGGTTTTGTACATACATGTGCTTTGATAGATACACATGCAAACAGAGAACACGAAACGATGCGTTTTGCTCAACCTCAGAGCAAAAACTACAAGGTTAAGTTTGTGCAAGTGGTTAAATTAAATTAGGTTATATCAATAACGATAGCCCAGCTTTACCAGGCTGTTTCATAACAAAAGCAACAAAAGTTGCAAATAATTCCTAAGAGTTTAATCTACAGCATCCTCCGTTATTAGTTAAGGCATTTTAGCTGTTGATAATTAGTTATTAATCTCAATCCAGTCCTGAAGTTAAACTTTAAACACCAAGAAAAGGGGGGAAATAATCACACCCCTGAAAATGTTTCACATTTTCGTCATAATCAAATATAATAATCCATTTAATTTTCATGAATTTCATGTAATTTACAACAAACTACAGACAAAATCCAAACATTTTCCTAATTTATCATCTTTAATTTTTTGAGTAAATCATCAGTATTACAACTGTTAAAAAGAAAGTCTAATTTAAACGAAATTCTAACTTTAAAACAATCAAATTTAACAGTTTATATGACACAAGGTAGCAGAAAAAAAACATCTAAACTTAATTTAAAACTTGAGACCTTTCATTAATAAACCTGTGGCTAAAATTAAAGGTATAGAGGAGGATGTTACTTTCCAAATCTTCTTTTGGAAAGTAAGCTTATATGAGCAATGCAAACAGCAACTTTTAAACAGAGGACAGAGGAGAGCTCAGAGAGGGTGGGTCTTTTCAAAAAATTCTCAAAAATCCTCAACTGTACCGGTATTACTGATGGTTTTGATGAACTTCTGTTGGAAAAATAGTGGAGGAAAAGAAAGGGAGAGGCAGAGGGAGGTGGATGGAGTTACCTGAGGCTCCATGGGGCGGTGCATGGCGGAGGCCTCCGAGGCGGGGCCCCCATTGGAGAAAGGTTCAGAGGAGCGGGGAGGCAGAGGGGGCTGCTTAGAAGGAGGGGCAGACTGTGGGGAGCCCTGAATGTTCTTACGGAAACGCTCGTCAGCCTGGGGGGAGAGGTTAGGAGAAGACAAAGATTGGATGAACAAACATGGATGGCAGAAAAAAAAAAACACAAGCAGAAAGGAACTACAGCTATAATTTTATGTTGACACCAAATTAAAATGTCCACCAGTAGAAGTAGTTCCAATCTTCTTGTTTCTCTTTTCTTGGGGTAAAAAAAAACAACAAAAACTTGACATGCAAAGAAGTGGACAGACTGTTGTCAAACAGATAAAACGGTAAATCTAAAATACCAGGAGAAGGAAGTCAACTGTTAAAGATGAAAGAGGCTGCCAGCAGACGGCCCAGACTGCACGGGTGCTCTGGGTGTTAGTTTGGGCCCCAGTCGTCCGCATGCAAACGGCCCTTGGGTTACACATGGACAGCCATTTAAAAGAAGTACTGAACGCTTTCAAACAAAGATCAGAGGCAAAACTTTGCTTTCAACTCTCAAAGGTTGCATACTGCCTCCACATCCAAGGTACATTTTTTCTTTTTGTGTGTCAGCAATGCCTCTATGATCACAACACAGAGTGTGAAGGCAAGCAAGTGGAAGCTAAAAAGAGCAGGCAGCAGGGCAGATAGAGCCGAGGAGGAAGTTCACCTCTCTGACAGGCTGGGGGGGATGAGTAGCAGGCTCCGTGAGCCTGTCAGCCTCCGTACTTTTTGCTTTGGGAGTTTTAGAGTCAGCGAGGGTTTCAGTAACAGAGGGAGTGCTCTCATCAATCCCATGTTGCACTGCTGCTTGGGAGTTAGCGCTCTCTCCAGGGGCAGCAGTGTCAAGGACCTCAGCATTTGAGGAAGGGGTGTGGACTCCATCAGGGGGCAGCGAGGAGGTCTGTGGAGGGTTTTTACAGTCTAGGGGGGTTTGGGACACGTCGGCAGGCTGCTGTTTAGATTGGTGCTGCAATGACAACAGGTAAGTCTGCTCCTGCTGCAGCCGCTTGTGGAGGCGCTCTGCCTTGCGCTGCTCCTCCAGCTCGCGCCACTTGAACTCCTGTTGCAGAGCGCAAGATTGAACCATCTGTTTGATTCAGCCTTTATTCAATAACTGATTCATTATTAAATACATAAAAAATAGAGAAAATATTAATTTTGAGTTTAAAATGCTTCCAAGGAACCCAGAACGTAGATACAGCTATATTTTGATCTAGTCACAATTAATATTAGTCCTTTGCAATGTTGGCTTCACTTGCTTTGTGTGTGTGAAACTGACCAGCAGCATGGCCTGTTCTCGAAGCAGCTGCTCCTGCAGCTTCTCCAGGTGTCGCTGCTCCTCCTCCAGCTGACGCCTGATGTACTCCTGTCAGCAGATCCAAGACCAAGAATTGAATATTGAGAATAATACGCCCCAGTTTTATAGATCACCTCAAAAAAAGGCGCCACCAAAAAACAAACCTGCTCACGGTCATTCCGTCTCTTCTCCTCCTCGGCTCGCCGCCGTTCCTCCTCCTCTTTGCGTCTGCGTTCCATCTCCTCCATACGCCTCTTCTCCTCTTGCTCCCTCCGCCGCTGCTCGCGCTCTTGTTGCCTCCTCATCTCCCGTTCGCGCCTCTGTTGCTGTTGATTAAAACACAGTGTTAATGTCTGCAACAAAACAGCCTGATTTTCACCAATCTGACAACCTTTGAAAATCCAAGTTAAAATTTCCAACCTCTTCCAGCCTCCTCCTCTGTTCCTTCTGTTGTTCGATGCGTTTCTGTCTTTCAGCCAGCAGTTGACGCTTGTACTCCTCCTGCTCGCGGAGCTGCTGCTCCTGAAGGAGCTGCTGGTGACGGAGCGCCTCTGAACGCTCCTTGTTCTCCTGCTGAAGGCGGATGAAGTCGCGGCGCAGAGTCGACTCTCCTGGCACGTTGACGATCGAGCTGAACGTCATGAAATGAGAGACACCGTTAGGGTTTTGTAAGAAGTGGATGATAACAGGAGGTCAAGTAAGTCCTAGACAATACCTGGGCTCTCCTTCCTGCTCTGGAGGATCCTCTTCCTCATCTTCACTGCCGCTGTACTCGTACTCCGTTTCATCTATGCATAAAATGTATACATCATCCTACAGGTTCAAAAATCATAGAGCTACATTTTCTGTCCAAAGTAATGAACATGTCCGATTTGTCTTCTGGTGAAAAAAAAGGTGTAAAAAAAACTAATTTCAAAATCAAGTAAGTAGGTAAGTTAGTAAGAGGAAGAAAGAAAGACAAGGAAGGAACAAAGGAAGGAAATCGGTGAGGACTAGTTAGGGAAAAAGGGATTAACGAAGGAACTAAGGATGGTCAATGAAGGAAGGAGGGAACTGAGGAAAAACTACGAAGGAGGCTAGGAAGGAAATGGGTAACGACACGAAGTAAAGAAAGAAAACCAAAGAAACAAAGAAAGAAAAAAATAAATTTATGGAGGGGTATCAGGAATGAAAAAGGAAAATAAAGAAATAATTGGAGCGGGACAGAAGAAAGGGAAAAACAATCATGATAAAAGGACATGAAAATGAGAAAGGACAAAAGGGCACAACAAAGTAATAAAAGTAAATAGAAAGGAAGATCACGGTGATGGACACAGAAGGGTGACACAAAGGACAAAGGAAAGGAAGAAAGAGGACAAGTAGGACATTAAAAAGGGAGACAGACAGAAACCATAAAGTATGAAAGACAAAGGGTGAAAACAAGGGCAGGGAGGAGAGGACGCGCAGCGAAAGATGAGAACGAAGGAGGGAAAATACAGAAAGGGGGAAAGAGGAGGGACCATGAAAAGAAATTACACAACATGCAGAAAATTTAATATTTTAAATTTTTTTCATACTTATCAAAACCTGAAAAATAATGAAACGTTAATCCGTAATTTTCCAGGCAACCATCGTACTAACCTTTTTCCCCCCTCTTCTTCTTGGTCCGGTCGATGTGGTCTTTGAGCTGTATCCTAACTTGCCTCTCATTGGGCTGGTCACGAATGAAGGGATGCTTCAGCAGCTGGTCGGTTGGAGGACGCTGCGTGTAGTTCTTCACCAAACAGCTCTCTATGAAGCTAAAAAACTTTTTGGACCTGAGGGACAGTCGCACAAGCATCATGTGAGAAAGAGACAAAGCTAAATGAATAACAAGTATCTGACTAAATTGATCACTTTTATATACATTAATGGAAAATGGAAAGATTATAAAGCTTTAATATATATCATATCTATACCATAAACTAAACCACCACTCCTACACCTGCTGCCGCTTTCAAGTGTTGATGAGGCGAAATTGATTTCATGTAATTTTCATTAAAATAATGCAGCAGGACATACCAAGTGGTTCTGAGTAAATATGACACAAACAGGCTTATTTTTAACAAATATCCTACATTTAGTATCAGCACTCTTGATCACATCAGAAAGAAAGCCCTTTTGGAGCTAGTATGTGTGGTTAAACCAAGAAAGTGTCAGACCCCACAGATCGGAACCATCCAGATCCTACAGAGTCAGACTCTGAGCCGGAGGGTGATGCTAATATGACTGAAGCATTGCTGGTAGAAAACACATAGCAGGGAAAGACGGATTGCTACGCCTCTGGTTCAGATAGTATAATCGGATATTAGTTTCTAAAATATAAAATTAGAAGATGAACATGATTTTCAAATAAATCCTCCCCCACTGTAACAAGAAATGATCTACTATATTCTTAAAGTTATAGCTAGTAACTGCCCGGTCCTTCAACCTTTTCCGATCTAGTCTGACCTGCTTCACTGAAAGTGGCTACGGATCCTTAGAAACCTTAATAAGCCGACACCATCCTTATGGGGGATGAAGAAAAAGCAGCAACACAACGCGAAGGTATGTCAGCATCTTAATCCATGAAAACGTCAGCTGTCAGCCATTCTACCATACACATCACTTCCTTTTTCTCCCTTAGCGACTGGCGGGGGTGCTAGGGTCTCCTGAATGGCCGAGGTTTTTTTTCCATTAAACTATTTTATGCTGGTGCCCTTGAAACCATTGCATTGATCATCAGTATTAAAATTTTGGTCTACGAAAAATACTAGAAAATTTCAATATTGTGTCATCAACACTTAAAGCTGCCTTAAATTACTCTAAACCGAGATGACAGTAGTGAATCAATCCATTTCTAGTAGGTAAAAAAATTAAATCTCAGATCTAGAGCTGGGAAAAGATATCTGTTATTTCTGTGTGTTCGCTAAGAGAGGCTGCCAGGACAGGTGCAGCACAGATGTTCAGCTCAGCACCAAAGCACAATGGAAAGTCCAAGTGTTTGGATCTAAGCCTCTGTAGCCGCCTGAGCTCTGCTCTGAGATAAAAATCTCATTGCACAAGGGTGCGCATAAGAAGAGAAAGCACAGAAAGCTTTACCATGAGATAAAACGAGCCAATTTAAGATTTCAACATAAAAGCGAATTGGAGGGGCTAGAGAAATATCCACAAAGACAAAACGAAAACATCAGCTCTATCGACTACTCACCATTTTTTGGATTTGAGCCTGGGTGGAGGGTTTCTTGGAATGAGGAAGAGAGCTCGCATGGGGTGCATGTCACAAAGCGCTGCAAGGGGAGTTAGAAATTCATCAGCGATCCAAGAAAGGAAGAGATTAAATAGAACAAGCTACAAAACAAGAACTCACGGGGCGCCCCTTCAGCCATCTCAATCGCCGTGATGCCACATGACCACAGATCACTCTGCAACACAGCAAACATTCCCACTGAGCAAACCAGCACAGGAACAGAGATAGATCAAGGTGATTATCTGGTCTTGAGTAGTCGACCCTTACCCTGTAATCATATGTGGCGTCTGGGTTCTCATCGCAAGCGATGACCTCTGGGGCCATCCAATATGGAGTGCCGATGAACGTGTTTCTCCTCCCTACCGTCCGATCCAGCTGAGCGCTCACACCAAAGTCCACTGGAGGGAGGAATCGGTGCGAGAGCCGTTAGCTCCAGAAAAGATCAACAAAATTATCTGAATGATGATCCTCACCGAGCTTGACTTCAGCGTTCTCAGTCAGCAGGACGTTCTGGCCTTTGATGTCACGGTGGATCACGTGGTGGGCGTGTAAGTGGGCAAGACCCTGAGGAGATTGGATAAACAACATAATCTTTAATTTTTTTTTTATAACCAAAATATGACTAGCTTATTTAGTAACAAGTTAAACCCAGTCTCTGATCTATTGGTGTTTTAAAAGCTGCTAATTTGAGAAAACCTCTGAATGGGTACCGCCCCCTATAGGGCGCTTAGTGTAATAGTGGCGGGATGTGGGATAAAATAAATTGAATAAATGACCAATTTTAAGAGGGATTGAAAAATGATGAAAATTTTTATTCTATTACACTGCAAATAAAACACTTAAAATAATAAACCATTTAAAGGTGTTATTTGGCTAAATAACAGGAAATTTTAGTTTATTTTATTGAAATACATATTACCGAAGTAGAATTTTTCTTTGTTCCTACTGTCCAAGTTATTGTTTGAAAAGATTCATTTAAAATAGAAACATCTGGGAACCTCTGTTGTAAATTATTAAACAATCCCCACTTTACTTTCAGATTACAAATCAGGAGGGGGATTCTCCACCTGCAGAGAAGTTTCATTTTAAATGTGGCATATTTTACAAAATGCACATCCAATGTAAAAGAAATCCAGTCGACTTGAAACTTGTCACATTAAGACCGCTCTAAAATTAAATTTTAGTATTTTTTAATATGGTTTAAAAAGAAAGTTGGGCATCAATGTAAAAAGAAACATGGTTCAACCTGCTTAAAGGAATATCAACTTAAATTATCAAGGAATATCAATTTAAATACAAACATCCTAGACCTTAAAAAGTGATTAATTGCACCTTTTTTTTTTCCTCTTTTTTTATTTTTATTTTTTTTAACCAATTTATTCATGCAGAGATGAAAATAAACTAATGAATTAATCTGGCTTCTGAAGTCACTTTCAGGGGTATCTGTGTAAGGAAGATAACATTTCTATTTACCGGTATGTGTCTCTTTCTGTTTCAAACTACTTTACATCAAATTCCAAAAAAGAAATTAATTTATTTTTTTTTTTAATGAAGATTTAGGAAAGCAGCTATATATTCTAATAGGCTTTTGAAAAAAGCTGATCAGTACACACATCAGCACATCAGTACATAAAGTCGTAGGGTCGTTTATAAAGGGGGCGGGATTGTTGTGGCAGAAGGTTCCCAAGTTTGATTGTGGCCGGTTGGTCGGTAGCATCTTGCTAACCAGTTAGCAACTTAGTGCTAGTAGGTTCCTAATTGGAAATTACATTGGGACCAAGCAGCACTAAATTGGTGACTTAGAAACGACACTGTCAAGGAACGCTATGGAAACAGAGACAGGTTTTTCGGAGGTCATGGATGAGTCTCCTTTGTCATACATTTATTATTTAGAGGAGGAAAGCGGGGACAAAGTTGTCGTGGAAGAGGATGTCAGGGCGGCAGAAGCTTGGTTTGGTGTAGAAGGCTTACAGCCGTACATGTTTAAGCCATTGCCTCGCAACGCTGCCAGTTCTGTTAGCTCTATGCCTGCCGAAGATACAGACGTCCATCTCCGTGGACACTGGGACGGAACTCAATGCTAAAGTAAATTTTTCTTATTTCAACCTTTGTGTATATTAGCTGCGACACATGAATTAAGATGCTATGAAGGAAAAGAGTTGATTGACAGATGACCGTTGATATATTATTGGCCGAATTTAGGTGTACAAGCTTACGTACAACTAACTGGCCTGCATACGATAATGGAAAAAAACATTATCTTAAAAACCGTTAGGCACCATTTAAAAAATATATATATTAATTTCCTACATTTTGGGACAGTATCGTCTAATAAAGAGTACATTTATATAGATGTTTAAGCCAGGATGAGTTGAAACTTAAATATTTATTCCCTACGACTTTAAAGCTATAGTGGAGGATGTTCTTTTTCCGGGTGGATCATCAAAATAAATGTTCCTCTTAGTTGTCAATCATTCCGGTGTTATGTTTACATAAGGCCGTCGTACATGCTCTGCCCCATTTTCTCTTACTGACAAGTGGAAAAATTGCAAATCTACTTTTGGAAAGTAAACTTGTTTGAACAATGCAAACAGCAACTCTTAAACAGCGCATGCGTTTAATAGCCGTTCCATTTCGGGTACAAGGTTGTGCTTGTGTCGGCTTGTGCCGACTTGCACACATGAGGCCCTGTTTTCCAATCCCCACTTGGGGGAATGAGCTGCCAGTGTGAGTCCTTAGGCCAAGTTGTGTGAACCAGTTTTGCTGGTATGCTTCTGCACCGTCGGTCTGGAATTTCTAGTGACACACAGCAGTTTCCCGCCAAAGAGCAAGGAGGAGCCTATTCGAGAACTAGCGTCGACTTTGGCGGATGGTCACGAGAACTTCATTTTGGCAGAGACCTTGGCATCTTTATATAATTTGTGTGAGGCATTGTACAAGTGGTTGTACTTCCGAACCTCCTTGATTAACCTTTCGTCGTAGTTGCCCATGGTAGTTGTTCCTCTGTTTTTAAAAATGGCGCGCTCCAGCACTGAATCGAGAAGGACGACCACACAGACAGCCAGAAAAACATACCAAGGACCAATCACAGCTGCTTTTTGTCTGCGCACTTCCGCTTGAGGTTTGCACGGGTTTGCGACTGTCCGATACGTAGTCAGGATTTTTTTGAGGTGCGTGACAACGGTTGCAGAATCTCTGTGCGGGGGGCGTTGTCGTGCACAGAGACAGATTTGACAGTTGCAGAGGCTATCCATCAGAAGCATAAATTGGCCTTAATGCCTACTTTGTAAGTTGCTTTGGATAAAAGCATCTGCTAAATGCATAAACATTAAACATAAAAAAAAAATTTAAAGTGGAGAGGGCGGGTTCTTAAAAAAAAATTGCAAAAATCCTCCACTCTATATCAAACAAAAATGTATCTTAGTAATTTCTCTATTTTTACAAAGGGAGGGAGGAGAGAGCCAACTTTTTCAATCTGTTCAGTAACAAGTAAAGAGATAAAGAGACTCAAAGCGTTACTGATCTATTGTAACCAAATTAAATCAAAGATCTTTTGTTTGTAAGAAATGGGAGAAACCAGATTCCCCAACAAGATGTTAAAAGGAGCCTTACTCTGAGAATCTCCCTGGAAATGTAGGCGATCCAATCTTCCTTTAACTGATTTCCCTTTGTGTTTTTCACCAGGTCTGTGATTGAACCAGCACCACAGAACTCCATCACCAGCTGCAAAAAAACACAAACTATCAGAGGGCAAATCTCGGACACATGACGACAGACTTTATAATCGAGAAGGACAACAGGAGCATAATACGGGAGAGAGGACAAAGTAATAGATTTTAGGAGATTTAAGGACTTACCCATAGCTGGTCGTCATGTCCTGGGGGACTCTTTTTAATAAAAGCACCGTAGTAGGTGGCTATGTTTCTGTGGTGGGAATACTTCTTAAGCATATTGATCTCCAATTTAATTTCCTCCTCTTCATCCTATACAGACAAAATAAAGCAAAGATAAAGAGTGGGTTTATTATCGCTCCACAACAGGAAGTGAAAGTGTTCACCCTCTAGTCATGGTGAAAACTTTACCAGGGTTCCTACACAAATATTATAAACTCCCCAGACTCAACCTTTCACAACACTGTTCAATAATGCTCATTTAAAAATATAAAGTAGTGTTATTAGCCGTTTGTGGCAGTTGGAGCTTTAAATATGACACCTAGGAAACACAATGGCAATGATAGCAGTGATGACAAAAAAATAAATAAATGAGGCAGGAAAGGCAGGGATGAATGTTAAGGAGCAAGAGCTAAAGGAAAACTGAAGCAAAGAGATGAGAAAGGAGAAAAAACAAGTTAACTCAAAGGATTGGAGGATATAATGATATAAAAAGGAAGAAAGGAGGGGTTGACGGGGATATGGACCAATGGAAGAAGGACTAATGGCAAAGAAAGAGGCTTATATGAGAGAAGGATGGCAAAGAAGAACCTTTTATAAAGAAAAAAAAATGGATGAGAAAGAAACAGATGAATGACAACTCTTAGTGGATAGGCCAATAATCAAAATCCCCAAAAATCCTCAAATCAAATTCTATATATTCCTTATCGTCGCAAATTTCAAAGCCATGTTGAACCAGCAAGGTGAAACTTTACAGCCTCCTGTCCTGGATTTGTTTTATATGTCTAGGATGTCGTTGCTCTGAAACAGGGCAGACATTTGTCATCGGGCAAATGATTCCTTTGTTTAGAGATTAATGACGCATGAGTGACTCATGTTGCAAGTTAAACAGATTGGTGTCGAGATCTGTGAAAGATGCATGATGGTTTTTAGCCGATTTATACTAATCAGAGCTCCTCGGATCTAAAACGATGCTAAAATTTACTGATCGAAAAAAAAGGACAGAGGATTACTAGAAGGGGGAGAGATCAATGGGCAGGAAATGGAACAGAAGAAGAATGATGCATCATGCAAAGAATGCAGCAGGGAAGGTAGTTCCTTTTTGAGCACTAATGCTCCTTTTAATCTCTGCGGGAAATAACCTTTCCTATGAGCAACGTTCACCATAAACTTCACAAAAAAGGTCACAAGTAGCTGCAGTGCAAACTCGCTGCTTGCTAGCGACAGCAACTTGAAACTGATTAACAGTGACACACTAATTGAATGCATGCAGAAGCTCTTTACTTTATGCGTGCATGACCTCTCTTAAAATACAAAAAGGAGGATGGGGGTGCAGAAAGCAACGATAAAGTGAAACATGTTTGAAACACTAATCTGAACAGAATCAAACCAAAAAGAAGCTGCAAATGCTCCATTTCTTTTAGCAAATCTTTGTCAACGGCAGACGAGCATCTATACAGGCAGCCATACTGCTGCTGCATGACTCTTTTGAGTTGACGTAAGCTTTTCTGTTGTGTGAGCTGAGCACACAGCCCAGACCCTCCCCATCTCGGTACCCCCTCCCTCTTCTGCTGCCGCGCAGCTGTTGAATTATCGCACTGTGGCTATGGAAGCCCCGCTGCCACAAGTCACATGGCTTTGAAGGGGGGGGGGGACTTGTACAGCAGTGTGTGTGTGTGCCAGGGAGAAAGATAAGAGCATAGAGGCTGTGGTCAAATGACGGCACAGGGGATATTAGGGAGGAACAAACACACTCAGAGGATAGCACTTATCTGGTAACAGCTCAGAAACTTATCTAGAATAACAGAGCAGAACAAAATCTTTTATACTGACTTAAATGATTAATCTCCTTCTTGAAGAAGTCTGTAAATCTTTCTAGGACAATCTCAGACAAACATAAATAAGCATGAGGATACATCACAATTGATATACCGGTACTAAATATATTATGCTGGTGGATCCTAAGGAATGAGAATATCAATTTAAACTTAAATCTCTTCAATCCCTTTAACAGGTGATTTGTTTTAAAGCTCCCAAGGATTAAAAGGCAAAGAGAAGAAGTATAAAACGCAAGCTTCATGCAGATCCTTATTTAGTCTTACGTCAACACTTGCAAAAAGTCAAAAGCATCTAAGTTTTAAAAAACCCACAAACTAAACTAGGGTTGTTAAAAGAACCCATACTCTACAAAGAATCAACACTTAAAAGATGTATGTTATCCATAAGGTGTTGTTTGCATATTTTTTTTGCAAATATTTTAGATTATTTGGAAATAAATGTAACCTTGAAAATTTGTCAAATAGGATTATAGTTGGGTTACATCTTTTACAGCACGTTTGATGTTGAGATCAAAAATGATGAGTTTTTCATGTTAATAAATATGTTTAAGGCCTTTAGTTATTTGGTAATTTTGTTCCTGTGATATTGAATATTTTCCTGATTATCGATATAGAGTATGAAATTGTTGTGCTGTGAAGACTCAAATCTGAACAGACAAAAAAAAAAAAATCTGTGTAGTGTTTCTAGAGGAAGAAACTTAAGGAAACTTCTTTAACAAGCACCAGCTGATCCCCTCCAGGTCAAAATTTGAGGCATTCACCCAGATAAGGCTAAAAAAAGCGTGATTATTGAAATAATTGTCAACTAATGTAACAATGGAATGTCAGGACTCCCGTTAACATGGTATTATATAAATGTATAGCTTAGTTTAGCTTCATCTGGTTCCAACTCTGTAAAAACATCCATGCATACCTTTCTCAATTAATTATAAAAAGAGTCAACAGCTTAATCAATTTAAAAGAATATAATAACTGGCAGCCCTAAACTCATGAGAAAATCAGGTCCGACCAAGTGTTGGGATCCCATGCTTATTATTTTTTTTTATTGCTCGTATGTAGTGTTCAACTTTACTGAGCACTTTTAGCAAACATACACTTTTTAAATGTACGTGAAAATCAACCTTTTGGGAATATTTGATTGCATCTGTATATTATATCCAGAAAAGAATGAATAATTGTTGCTTTTTTTGAAATAAATGATTAATTGAAAGGCAGACTTGTTTTATTCCACGTTGTGTGAATAAAATCAAAGCCTGGTGTTATTCTTAACTTCAATATAATATGAAAATCTAAAGAAATATCAATAAAAACATGCTTAACCAGGGTCTGACAAGGTTTTAATAATTTATTTAAGCTATAAGGACAGCTAAAAGCTATACTGGACTGGATTTATAATGTGGGTCAATCTGACCCAGGACAGACCCAGCTGACTTCTACAGCTCAAACAAACCACAAGAAAGGCAAACTTGTAGATTGATCGTGTCAAAACAAGACTAGTCAAAATATGCGTTGACGAAAAATATAATTGATGGCTGCCATTTTTATGATCAACATCTGCCTGGGAACATTTACCAGTTCACACTTGTTCTGAGCTCACAGAACTGGTACTAGCAGGTGTTAGAGTTACAGCGCTAAATATTCATCTTTCAGCTACGCCATCACTGGCCACCTGCCTTTGTGAGAGACATAAACTTCATTCAAAAGAAGAATTGTTCACCTTAGGTTACAACACACCGTTAACGGCACTCCCAGTTCTGTCAGAGCCGAGGTAGCGGCTTGGTAACATTTCCGTTCACAAGATACGTTCATGAGTCAAGCAGATTTGTGATTCAGCGCTCTGCAGACTGAAGCAAGGCGTGGCAACTGGCAAGTCAGGGCACACGGAGCCAGCTTAGGAATGATTGTGACAATATATGATAAGGAATAAAAACTGACTTAAAACTGTTCTGCTCCATCTAAAAAAACTGATTTAACCTTCATCATACGTTAGAAAAGTAATTTGAGGTAAAGAAATGCAAACATGGATACAAGGAATTGCTATTATATCATGTATTTTTTTTTGCTTTTATCAACAAAAGAGTGAACTATGGATGATTAGAAAAAGATACCTGAGGAGAAACTATAAAAACCTGTAAATATCCTGTATCAGTGAACTCAGACAAGGAAAATCAAATGTTTATAAAGATCTTAAATGTGTTAAAATGTGAATATGTCACCTTTATGTTGACTAAAAACATTTATGTGTAAGGATGAGCTTGGTTTATAATAGTGGTATTATATAAGCCTTACCTCTGTGACGTCCATGACTTTGATGGCAGCCAGCTGTCCAGTCTTGACATGACGTCCCTGTAAAAAAAAAAACACACCAAAAGTCAGTATGATGGGTTTCTGTTTGGTAGCATGTAGAATAAACTAAATAAGTTTACACTATTTCTTAGCTTTTCTAGCTTCTTTTTGAAATAATGTTCATTTTCTGCATTTTAAAGTAAATGGAATCAACAGTGCACCTGTACGGCATTTTAGATTTCTATCTATTATGGTTTTGATGTTTTATTTACCGCTTGATACTGAGCAGAAAATAAACATTTATTATTGTTATTGTTGCAGCCATTGTTCTACACAATCAATATAAGCATGTTCATTTAATTTAATATTATTGATTTTATTCTATAAAACCTTGAAAAACCTTGAAATACAAAACAAATAAATTAGATTTTCTTGAGCTTTGAGAAGTATGCATGACCCATTTTAATGTTATCTTGATGGAATTAAGTCCCCAAAACCAAAATGGTGAACTAGATATGAGAGAATGAATCCAACATTCCCAGACCGCTACGCTCTCCCAGCAGCCCGCTGCCACCCCTTACATAAACAAAGGACAGAAATAGAGAGCTTTTTACATCCCCCCCCCTTAACTAAACTCTGTGAGCAGATAAAACATGGGACATTTTTGGGAGCCCGGCACATTGGTATTCCCATCATTGGAGTGATACTGCATCGCTGTCGGACACATATATACATCAACACCCGTTAAAAATCATCTTAGCCAGTGCATTTCACAGCCAACTGAAACTGTATGGATTATGACAACAAACGCTATGCAGGCTCATGCCCCCTCTTTCATTATTCTAGTTTAACTTTACAAAAAGAGAGGCCGTTAGCTCTCTGCCTACAAGCTGTTAAGTCAGAGGGAGTCTTTTTCCTTGAATCACAGCTGTATCCATGACACAAAGCAGTCAGATTCATGTGCACTCCAACTGTCAATCATGTTAGCAAAGAGACATATGGGAAGTTTTATTTACTGTTCTGATTTATATTGGATCTAAACTAGGGGATCCCAAAGCGAAGGGTGAATGAGACGGTTTTCATAATCAACATGTGATCCATGAGGTAAATGGATGCATGATGAAATACACGGATGGTAGTAATAGAGCGCATCTTGCGATCTGTTATTTCTCTTCCAACCGAGGCCATCGGATAAAAAAACGCAATCTTGGAGAAGATCAAAAAGAAATACTGCTTTCTGCATTATCGTCTACAATGGCTGTTGGTTTTCTCCCTGCTTCTTGTTGCAAGACCCAGAATAGGTAGCTTTGTTGAGTATCATTGACGGTCAGGTGGGATGAATGCGACCTGGCCATTCAGATACAGGTCACATTTGAAAAGATCCTATAATTATCAGATTTAGGACCACACAGCCAAGTTGCCAGTGTCGCAAAGATTTGGATCTGTGTTGTTCAGATATAGGTTGCATATGTAAAAAAAAAAAAAAAAAAAAAAAGATTTGGGTCACTTCAGGCTGCAGTGTGAATGTAGCCTTTGATGAATCTCTTCTCCAACATACCTGAATCTAACCGCTGAATTGCAGAGGCCTGATAATGAGCCACTCATTAGATTCAAGTGTGCTGAAGAGGGAATGCATCTAAAAGCTGCAGCTTGGTAGCTTTAGAGAACTGGATTCCTTATCTAATACATTATATTCAAATGATAAATATGCAATTCAATTATAAAATGCACAAATAACATTTAAATATGCAATTACATAATCTAAATTACATTAAAAATTATGAATTAAACCAATGTCCTTAAATGTGCATATGTTTCATGGTGAATCAAAATACTTATAAGACAACTATAGCTTTTTTTTTTAGGGGTCGCCAGTCTGTTTTACTGTTATTTTAGCGGTTAAAATGTTTGGGAACCCCTGCTCTAAACTATCAAAAATACTGCATATTTATCTTCATACATGATGATCTTGGCTAACTAAATTCTTGCATGTCAAAAATTTGGCATCAAGGCACTAGAACTACAAAGAGGCCAAGAAGCTTTTAGCAAACAAAAATGGCAGATTTGGTTCAATTATGTTGGAAAACGTCTGCGTCAGTCTGCAGTAGTTTGGGACGGTGATCAGTTTGTTGTGTAAGGGGAACAGGCCTTTCTGACTCATTTGCCGTCAAATGTTTTTGCGTAGTAAAACTAGGATACCCATACAATAATATTTATAATAAAGCTTTAATTATTAATCAATACCAACATTTACATAATATGACATTTGATTGTGAAAAGTTAGACAAGACTTAATCAAGTTAACAAAAACAGGTTTACAGTAAGAAAAACTGACCCATTTATTATTAACTAATGGGTAACATAACCCTAAATCTTAAAAATAAATATTAAAAAACGTTCTAGAAATTGATAAAAAACAGTAAATTAGTGTAAAAAATTGTAAAAAAAAAAACTCTTTAGCCATGTGTCTGATGCTCTGTTAGCAGACACTGTTGTGATCACATTAGCTCAGTGTCAGAGATATAGATGCTGCTGGCTAGAAATGCTATCAGATTTAAGAAGGCAGATACTGGACAGATTTCTGATAAATCCATTGGATCACGACATCCGATTCCTTACTTTATAATGCTCTTAAATGGAAAATAAAACCAGAGATTATAACAGTGTCAGAACTGGGATTTTGCTTTAAATAATGTACGTGTATGCATGAAATATTTCCCCATTGTGATTTAATAGGAAAAAAACTTGTTTAAGATCTTGTAAAGTTTGAAATCTTAACTAATGTTGCTTCAAATTCAATGAGCAATCCTTTTAGAAAGCCGCCATAATCGTCAACTAATTTAGTAATTGATTAATCGTTAATCGGAGTATATAGACTCTAAAAAAACAACTTTAGCTGAAAGAGAAACCCACATAATAGTAGCAGTAATTTCAAAACTGTAAAAAACATATATACATTTTCCATTTGTGATAAAAAAAAAACAAAAAAAACGTAATCTGTCAAAATGCTCTAACCAGAACTCACGGGGAAATGGTTTAGTTTCACCTGGTTTAATTTCGTAAAAAATCTTCTTTAAGGAACCTTTGGTTATCCAATTATTGAGTCATCAAAAAAAAAAAAAAGATTTATCGATTTGCCAAATAATCGTTAGTTGCAGCCCTATACATAATATAAGCCAATCACGTAAGGTTTTAGGTCAGCACCTGGTATGTATTGCAAAGTATCTACATCCGAGTTAAAATAACAACCACAATTCCTCAACTAAGAAGGCATTATACAGCAACCTCAACCATTTAAAAACATAAGAAACCTTTAAAAAAGATAAAGTTTTTAATCATATCTTAACATCAGCTCAGTTGAAACATTTGTTAAATTAGGATCATTCCTAAAACATGTTTAACCGTCTTTCTCCCTCCCTACAATCCCGCCTTGTTGAGCCTGAAGTATTTATGGTCACATAATGTCTCCAAATGTTTTCTAGCGTCTGGGACGGTTATCCGAGCCTCAAGTTTATTGCTCTGATGCCACAAAGCAACTGGGTGGTTACAATTCATTAAGACAACGAATGACTCCAGTCTACAGCCAGTCTCAAGATTTTTTTTTTTTAATCAACCTTTTTATCCTTCGTTTATTTATCGCCTTTGTAATAGATTCAGCCATTTGGCTACTTTGAAGCTACAGCCAAAGCGTACAAGTAATCAACAATTAATTGGATTAAATAAATAGAGATTGTTTAGGGAGACAATCAGTTGCAAAAAACTATAAACAAACTAATCATGCAAATTACACAACTTATAAAACAGCCTGACCAAATTTGACAGATATGGTTTATAGATTCTGTTCAATTTGATTCATTACTTTAATTTTAGTAAGATACTTTCAACATAGAAGAAGTCCACGTTTCATTACATGACCCTTACCAGTGCTTTTACTAGTATTCCTCCAGAAAGATTTTTTCATGATTTGTGTTGCTAATGTCTAAAAGTCATTTTTTTCCGTCCTCGCCTTGAAAAACTTGATTAAAATTTGTGCATAGTACTTTGTATATTTGACTCTGGGTTTCAACCAATCTTGGGTCATTTCAAAGTGAGCAAGAAACTGTATCAGCTGCTGCAGCTCACAGTCACTCTGTAAGCCGTTTTACACTGAGCTCAGACAGTGGTTAGTAAGAAGAGAAAAGTGGCTGAAATGCTAGTGCACAAATTTTATAGCAAACAAATCAAATTGCTAAGAAAACCACACAGAAGGACAAATTATCACAGTTTATGTCAAAAGAAAATTGCTAAAGAACAATGTGGAACAAACCAATATAAAAGAGTCATGTCAAAATAGAGAGGTAAACATGCTAATTCAGATTAGCACTTACTGTGCTGCAGAAAGACATTGTTTTCTCAGAAAGAAATGTGAAGCTACAAATGTTTGATTTAATATAGCATTTTTTTTCTTAAGGTCTATGAAGAAAAACTGTAATCACATAACCAATGTAATGCAAAAGCGATGAAAAATTATTTCTGGAGGGCTTAAATATTGATATTAGGGCTGCAACTAATGGTTTGCAAATCGATTAATCTGTCAATATTTTTATTTTTTATTATTAATCAGGTAGGAAAAGGTTTCTTAAAGAAGACTTTTTGCAAAACCAAACCAGGTGAAACTAAAAATGTTCCAGTTGAGGAGTTCTGGATAGAGCATATTGACAGACAAAACAGATTTTTATCTGAAATGCAAAATGTTTTCAAATTTTTATTTTTTTTTACAATTTCCGTGTAATTACTGCTTTAAATGGGTTGCTGTATTTAGAGACTCTATATTCCAGTTACTGAATTAGTTGACGATTATTTAAATAAATCGGTTAATCAAGATTAATCTAATTAATTGTTTCAGTCCTAATGGATAGATAAGTTTATCTCTAAATTACTGGCTGATGTTGAGTACACAAATAATCCTAATCAGGAAACATCAGCAAAACTAAAGGCTTTTTCTCCAGCTTTAATATTCTTACCAAACATCAACTTTTAATTTAATTCTGACTGAAAGGGTTGAGGAGCCAACATGTTTAAAGCAAAAGTTGCTCTAAATTAGGGGTCATCAATTAGAGGAATCCAGTCTGGGTCCGGAGTCTGAGTAACTCTTAGACATTTTATTTGCCAACATGAATTTATGGTAATTTCGATTAAATGAGAATTTTCATCGGGCACAGCTTTGTCAGGTGCTCTTGAAAACGTCTTTCAATCGCGTTGGGCCTATGGTCCGTTTGCGCCCTAATATTAAAAGCTGATGAAACAGCTGCTTGTACAAAATTGGGAAGGTGGACAATGAGAACAGGGGATTTAAAGACAAGTGGATGCAGAAATACAAGTTTGTTCGCTAAGGACACGTAATACAACCCATCTGTTTAATCTGCTGTGATTCTAAACATGAAAAGTTTGAGGAAACTTGCCCACAAGGATCTGAGGTAAAAAGATAAAAATAAAGTCTGACTTCTGTTAAAGGAACTTTGCTTTCTGATATCTAAGCTTTTTTCTACTACTTTGTGCTGCAACTGCAACCAAAAATCTACAAAATCAAAATAGTTTTTCATGTTATATTTTTGCTGATAAATTTTGAAAAAGATTCAATGTTATCACAAAGTATATATTTTTCCAATATATGCATTACATTCTTTAAAAAATATAACTGATATTAAGAAAAGAACCGAAAAGCTTGATAAAATCCTGCATTACCTCATTAATTCTTAATATTTTCCAATAATCCAAAGTTTTGTGCAACACCCATTTGTTACGGACCCCTTAGAGGGAGTGAGTCGAGGTATTGGACCCTCTAGTTGAATACCCCTGGTCTTAAATGGTGGGTAAAAAGGTTTAAGGATTTTATGACAGATGGCCTAAATACCTTCAGTAATAGGAGGCTCAACGTCATGCAGCTGGAGCCTGCTTTCTAGTGTTAGTCAACAAAGCTGACTAACTTCATGTCAGTGCTGGTTTACATCAATGAATCACTTATTTTGCAACCACAAGTATTAAAGGTAATAATCTAATTACATCAAAATTTTATCTATCCCTCTGCATAATTGGCAGTCTGCTTTCAGTCCTTATTTGGTAATACACAAAAATGTATTTTAGCCTACAGGCAGCCCCTAAAAGCCCCTAGTTTACCTTAAAAAAACGTTGACATGCCTAAGTGATGTGTCGATCAGAAGTCAAACACGGTGTATTTTGAAATACCCTTCATGGGGAATGTCTGCAAGCTCTGCTCTGGGACAAGGAGTACACAAGCGATAAGACACAGCTGCAGGCTACATGATGATGCAATGGTAATCTGTGGGAATATACTGAAGAACCTATTTTTGAGCAAAGACTCCCTGAACTTGACTGTCTTGGCCTATATTCAGTATAAACAGACTGTTGGAACTGTTGGGAGTGTTCCCTTTCTAACTCCCATCCAAAAGTCTCAACAATGACAAAGATTTTTAAAGACAAATCTCATACATTTACACAAGAAACACGTAGCACTACCTCTTATACAATTTCAGAATCTTTATTACATTTCTGACTAAAACAAAACACAGATAAACTATATGTTCACGTTAAAATAAAGCCAGCCTTTGTCATGCCGTTCGAGAGTCATTTATGTCCTGGAGTTTTTCCACAATATGTTGATAGTGCTGATAATAATAAGCTAAATCACAGGAGGTCTCTAGATGTTTACATTTGCGTAACATGTTTACAGTTCCTCGCCAGCAGGAACTGCGGCTTGCTCGCCATGTTTTCTGCGCGGATATGTCTGAGCACTTCAGACCTGACGGACGCGTCAAATATAAATCAAGTTTTACTCATGCACCTACCAATTCACCAGCTTCAGCTCTTTTTCAGTGAACACCAAAGCTTACATTGCATTATCTACTGATGTCTAATCCTTTTAGATTTGTATTAATGATTCACTTTGAAATTTGTCATTCTTCCCAGACTTTCATGCAGGAAATTGCATACTTGATATCTCATTGCATGAGTGCACCATCTTATACCTCCACGCACCATCTTGTTACTGGGGCTGCAACTAACGATTATTTTACAAATCGATGAATCTGTCGATAATTTTTGGAGTAAATCGATTAACAATCAGATAGCAAAAGGTTCCTTAAAGAAGACTTTTTACAAAATCAAAGCAGCATCTTGAGGATGGATGGAGCATATTGACAGATGAAAACTTTTTTTAATCTTAAATGCAAAATGTTTGCATATTTCTTTTACAATTTTGGTATAATTGCTGCTCAAGGTGGGTTGCGTTGTCAGCTAAAAGCTTGTTTTACAGTCTCTATACTCCAGTTAATGATTAATCACTGACTAAATTGGTTGACATTTATTTCAACAATCAATTAATCACGAATAATCCGAATGTTTCAGCCCTACTTGTTACAGTAAATATCAAAAGTGCTTAAGATGAAACAACACAAAGTGCAAAACACAGAAATAAAATTAGAAAGATACAAGTAACAAGAGTGAGCAACTGGCATTGCGATTTGTTAACTCCTGATTTGGCCCCTTTAAAGACTAAGGCCAAGTTCACACTGCAGGCCTTGATGCTAGATTCCGATTTTTTGGGGAAATCTGATTTTTTTGCGTTGCCGTTCACATTTCCAAATATGTTACTTGTATGTGATCTCCTGTGTAAACTGCATTCATACAGCTCATGTGTCCCGCATGCGCATTACAGGACGCAATGACGTCACAAGCCAGCCCGCTATGTGTTTACGGAAGTAAACATGGATGTAGTGCTGAAGCGCATCTAGTGATCTTTCCAAACCTTAAAACCTCAATCTTTTCAAGATGGTTAAACAAATATTCTACTCTGCGCATCATTGTCCGCTATGGTGTTTGTTTTTCTTGCTGCTTCTGTGTAGCAAACACAGAATAGTGACCTATGTCCGTTACTAATGGCGTTCAGGTCGGATGAATGTGACCTGGCCGTTCAGAAACAGGTCACATTTGAAAAGATCAGATTCGTATCGGATTCAGGACCACATAGCCAAGTGGCCTGGGTCGGAATGGAAAAAAAATCGGATCTGCGTTGTTCAGACTGCCATGAAAAGATCAGATCAGATCATAAAAAAATAAATCGGATTTGGGTCACTTCAGGCTGCGGTGTGAACGTAGCCCAGATAGCATTGCATTGGACCATATCTTCTTGAGGCTGGAAGAGAATTCAGACCCTTTGAACATTTTCAGCAACTCTTAATGTAGTAGAGAGAAATCATGCTTTGTCCCAGATACTATAGTTAATTAATCTATTTGGATATATTTTCTTCCCTGAAGAAAAAAAAAATCATTTCAAAAATTAACAGTATCACTATTATTAATATTTTCATCTGACATCTAATCATGACTAAAAAAAGCAAATATCTCTGTTAGGTTAGGGAAGGGCAGTGCGGACCACAGATTTCTCAGAGCCCTGCAGCGCAGCCCTAAAGGGCCTCTTGAAGCAACCAGCAAGGCGTGGCTATGGAGAGGGTTATCTCAGGCACTAAGTTATCACCCAGCCCTCCCTGGCCTCCATCTCTACTGCCTCAATCATAGCTCCTTTTAACCATGGCCAGATGTGCTGCTGGCTTCTTTCCAGCTTAGCTTTAAACCACTGAGTGACTTAGAGTTTTAACAGCCAGAGATATTAGCTAAAAGGCAAGAAAAAAAAATTCTTTCCTAAAAAACAAAAACTCCATTAGAGCGCAATCATTAAAGTCAGGGAGACATTTCTCTCAGCATTGGAAAGGTGATAAGAAGCCTGCTTTTAAATAAAACTGCTGACATGAACGGCTTGGAGAATATGAACCTTTACTTATTATTTTAGAAGCAAGGAAAAGGTTAAAGAAAACAAACGCAGCGCAGTGACCGTGTGTGCATTGGTTCACAATGAGAGGTATAATAGAAGTTATTAAAGAAAAAAAAAAGCTAGATTATGTTTAATTTAATCCAGAATGACACAATAGTCTTCCAAGTCTACTTCTATCTGCTTTACATTTGTAAACTAAGAGTTTGAATAGATAGAAAACAAACTTAAGTGAGAGAACACCCAAATATTATACATATTTTAAGTTTTCCCCAGAGGTTGATGCTAAGGCGGTTGTTGTGGAGTACAACTCACAGCCTCCGTCTAGGTTTGGGAAGTTTACAAATCTATTTAAAGACTTTCCATCCACATTTTCACCTCCTGCCTACAGCTTTTTTCCGACATGCTTTTGTTTTTTTTGAAACATCAGATTGATCCGAAGGAGACAAACCATCAATCGACAGCAAGAAGCACAGGCCGTGCTTGTCCCTTCATCTCTGGCCTCCATTTGCCCATACATCACACTGACCCAGTTCTCACACATCGCCACCTTCAGGAATAAAGGCCTGAGAAGAACAGAGTCCGGAGGAGCAAAACGTACAATAAAAGAAAAGAATTTGAACATGAAGGAAACTGATCTGAATGATCTATTGGACTTCTTCAGACCTAACTTCAAGAATCTGAGTGGTCGGTCTGGTAGCTGCTCATTACTTTATAAATATAAAGGTCCATTATTTATTTATGAGCTTTTTACAGTGGCTAGGAACAAACTGATGGGAAATTATTGCCAGGCTAATGGAAATTAAAATGGATGAAAGAATGACTTTCAGATAGATGAATGTAGATTTTAGCAACCTGGAAGTCTGATGGAGGGACAGATGATAAATTGGAAGGATAAAGGGAACCACAGGTTGATGAATGAATGAATAGATAAATGCTGAATGAGGCATGGGGAAATATAACGCTTAGATGATAAAAAAAGAAAAGAAAAAAAAGGCCAGTTCTTGTTCCATCTAAATTTTGGCAAGAATTAAACCAAATCCCTAATATTTCAGACTTTAAAAAACTTTTGTTGAACCCATTTCTCTCCGAACTGAACGCCATCTCCTCTCCAAATGCCTTTCTGTCTCTACGCGAGATCGCTTTGCTAATTAGGCGGCTCAACGCGCCACCCTCAGACAGCAGGATGTACACATAGACAAACACAGAAAGTGTTGTTCGGACAGTGTGACCAGTCAGGGGACATGCTCGGTCTTGTGACACCAATTAGGGAGCGGGGTCAGTGTGGGGGAGATGAGGACAAAAGACATACACACTACACGGGATGAAAACGAGGAGTTTCTAATATGCGCAGCTTTTGCATCACGTCACGGGGTGAGAAAAAAAAAGAAAGGCGATCAGATACAAGCCTGCATGCTAATGAGAGACTGAAGTGGACCCAACACATGACCTCGGTCCTGGTTGTAGCGTAAGCGAAGGCATTCGACACCCCCGTATACTGACCTCAAGCCTCCTCAACCAATCAACAGCCGAACTGTCAGGATCTTTACAAATGAGCTCCTTTTTAGTAAAGATTAATTAGACAAGCAGGCAAGGGCTCAGCAACAGAACAATGACTACCATAATTCCAACATAAAGATCAACTCATCACGCCCCTTCCTACATGTTAACTCATATTCTTTTATATTTAAATACAATGGATCAATACTCGCCTATTTATTCACCAGGGTTTCAAAGTTCTTGCATGTTTCAGTCACTTCTACAAACTGCAGAAGAGAGATTTGCTTTTTTAGCAGCAGGACTGCTGGTGGAAATCCTACATGCAGCTGCAAAGGGGTCGATGAGGATTAACCCCAAGTCTGCTGACATCTACTATCCCACCCCCCCTTCCTTAAAGGTTCAATCATTAAAACATGTTTGCAGCCAATAAAGATTCAAGAAGTTGCTCTCTTTCATAAAATTTTTTTTTTTTTTATCATAATGCAGGGTTCTGACAGGCAAACAAATCATGAAAAACAAGAGCTGGAAGCTGGTGAGATTCGATCCAAGCTTTAGCAGATTTCCCCAGCTTCAAGAAACCATGCAGGGAAACCATGATTGGTTTCCATTTTAGAACCTGAAACTGAGAATTCTGACATTAATTTCCGAAACACTGTGAAAGTCAGTGTGAAAATAACAGAGGGCACAGCCTTGGCACACCCCACGGATGCGTAGCAGACGGGTCAACATGGGCGCGACTATATATGGTGATTCTGAAGAGCAGGGAGAATCTTCTCTGCATACCACACACAATTCAAGGATTCATGTTTCTCTCAGTGTTATCCTGAGTAATTTTCCCCCCCTTCCTTTGAATCATTACATCCAAAGAGAGGCCGGACGAGGTATTCGCTCTGATGAGCAAGGAGAGCTTCGCAAGAGGCTCTTTGTCTCTGAGACACTGATCACAAACGTTTAGAAACACCGTGACTAACAGCAGGAACGGTAGTATGAGAAATACTCCCAGACAACCGGTTGGTTTTTACACGATACGACTGTTGATGTACAGACTGGAATGAGATCATGACGCATTACCAAATCCTTGCAAATCAGCTAGCCGTCCAAACAAAAATAAGTGACTTAAAAAGAGCGTTTTAGCCCTGAAGCTAATTTTCATCACAGCTGTCTGTCAAAGAAACCCGATGAAAACCTGCTTTGCTGTGTTTTCAGGAGCTGACTGTAATCTGGCACCACTCCAGGGGCGATGGCTGTAATCCTGACAGACTGAGCAGGTTTAGGGAGCCAGCAGCACAGCGTGGCCACAAAAAAAAAAAAAAAAACTCAATATAGACAAAGCATTTGAAGCCCAAAAGATAGCTCCTTCCTTAAACGTAAGGTTATGAAGCCACAATTCTATTGGAGGATATCGTATTTTTGTCGCACAAAAATGACATTTTGAACATTTTTTCCTGCCAAATGTGGCATCTTATTTTAATGTAATCACTTTCTTAACAGAGGACCTGTATTTGTACCCTTAGCTTAGAAAGACCTTAACTGTTAATACATTAAACATCTAAATGAGAGCTCATCAGAAACATTCAAGCGTTTAAAAAATAGAAAAAGAAATGAAGTTTGTTGCCTAAGTCACCAATTCTCCTAAAAGAGAAGAAGCTCGGCCACATTGCAGTGAAAGAGAGAGAATGGGGGCTTGTAAAGTGTGACCAAGCAGTGGACAAAGCAGAAAAGGCCTCAGTGGGAGACTAAACTCCTCCCAGTTTTTTAGCTAGAGGGGAGCCTGTTGTGATTATTCAGGCGGTTCGGACTTTTGAATCGCTGCAGACAAACACCCCCTTTCTACAGCTCCCGGTGACTGACAGAATGAGAGACCCAAACGACCGCGGAGACAAGCCGAGCTTTGTGAAATCCTCAGGGCAGGTTCTGTCTAGAACCAGACAGCTGCTCTTCTCTCAGTTGCACTTGCACATGCTTTCGCCCCACACGCCCAACCCAGGTTAAACGTGACGGCCAGTCCGCTAAATCGACAGCCGATCGACAGGAAACCACTGCAGAGATCTGGGCAGCTACTTCACTGGAGAAGCTTTGGCTTATCTCGGGCATTCTTGTCTGCAACTACTACATCTTTTGTGTGAACCGCGAGCTAATCTAAAAATGCTCTCGACTATGAGCTCCATTCTCACGTGACTGCATTTGCAAATAGAATTAGGGCTGAACACCAAATGAGAAGAGATTAAAAAGGGTCAGAAAGAGGGAGAGGCTGTAATTCTCTCTCCCATGATATGTCCAGTTAAAAAGCATGTGGTGGGAAGATAACATGGAAAAATCCACCTTAAAAGAGTCTATTTCAAATAAAAGATAAATAAAAGAAAATCACATCAGCACACAAAGGCTGACATGAGCTCAGGGTTTAATTTAAGGGAGAGGAGTGACTCAGAGATTATTGAATGCAGGTCACTGGGGCACTGCTGAAGGCTTGCAAAACACATTAACCATCAAAGGCATGCTTGATAAACTGGACATATCTGTTGGGTAATGCCATTTGAAAATCCAGCCCCAATTCATAAGTAAGCTGCAAGAAAAGTAAAAGACTGCCTCTCCAACATGCACACAGAAATGAATCTCTCTCCCCCGTGTCTGTCAGCAGTAAGCAATCGCCGTTTTAAGCAGGAAAAACACCATATGCAGAAGGCCAAGAGAGCCAGATTCAAGTTTTATACGTTTTTTTAGCACCAGCAAAAACAGCTATTATTTTTTTATTTCATTGTTTTAAATTTTTATTCAATTCATGACGAAAAAGAAAAGACTTCCCCTCTTCAAATTAAGCACATCCATTAGAATTTCTTCATCATTTTCAAATTTTTTTAAATCTAGTTCATCATAAAGTTTTTCACTTTTAATACTTATTTACATTTAATTAAATGGGCAAACAGAAAAAACACACACACACAGAGAAGTGCTGTATCACATGCTGCCACTGCCAAAAGTGCTGCAAACATGTTTGTAAAAATACTGTTAACCCAGCTTTGCATGCAGCGCTACATATACCATTGCCAATGAACACAACAGGAAAAGCTAGGGGTGTTTCTGGTATGCTAAAAGCTAAGCCTGCACACAGGGACGCTGTTGTCAAATAAACCCTTACTTTTCCACCAGTGGTGAATTATGTAAACAATCAGGAGGAAAAATTCAAACAGGTAGAAAAACAGTGAAAGATTGTTAGATAATCGTTGTTCCTATTTGCTTCAGATCAACCGTCTATCGGTATTCGGTTTAAACATGCAAAATAAAACCCAGATATTCACCAAAAATCCACAATCATGAGTTTTATCAAACTAAATACATGGTTAAAAATGTTGCATTTCCTACATCAGCACATGGATCTGTTCAATGCAACATAGAATCTCTGTCAAATCTAGTTTTTTCCCTATTATGTATTAACTGCAAACATAGACCTCAAACCAGACACTGGAGAAAAACAATAGTGTCATAATTTCTATCCCAGAAACAACCTCGACGAAAAAGTTGCATCTTTTTGTCTGTAGCTGCTTTGATTACAAAACCCACTTTTTATGTAGCAATACGGCTCTTTTGATATATTTTGTTTAGAAAATCTTATTCTTTTTTAATACGATGAACAAGCACCAAACATTTAAACTATCTTTAGCGCATAACTGCAGGGTAATTATACTACACGATAATATATAGTGCAATACTAGCAGGTCTAAGGAAAACTGACTACATTGAGGATTGTGGTGACTGTATATCTACTATATATTGTGTCGATCTATTCATATTTATTGGTATTTTCCTCCTTTCCCTCCTTATTATTAACATGCTGACTAAGAAGATGGCAAATAGCGACAAGAAGCAGCAGAAATTGGAGGAAATAAGCAGGTAGAGTCATTGTTTTAGAACACTTTGCTTTCAAATATTTAGAAGCAGATAAAAAGAATGAAAAAAAAAACTTTTTTTGTTTTTGGTGGTTTCTGCACCTCAACATATCCATTTCACTACCGTCAATTCAAACACTGCACTTCTGTTGGAGAAATTAAAACAAAATGGATGGAATCGATCTAATACACTTTTTTATTTTCAATGAAAACATCCAAATCCAATCTAGAGATACTCTGATCTGTTACGAAAATCTGTCCAATATCAGCCAAGAAAACGAGTATCAGAATACATCGTCCTGCTTCTGTATAAAGGTTTTGGTTGATTATAAATAGGTTTTGCTCTCATACCTGTTGTTGTTGACAGTTGTTCTCTCTTCGATTAATATTACGCTATGAAGCCAATTATTTAAATAAATGATTTGTACCGATATCATGTTGGGTCAATATCAGCAGCATATCCGAAAGGAAAAAGTTTCATCAGAATATATCTAGTCCAATCTACTTAAAGATCAGTATCACAACTAATTTCTGCTATTTTAGTTTTTGGAATATTGTCATTTCATAGGATTCCTTGGAAGGAATGTCAGGAAGGCTTTCAAATATCAAGTCCCATTACAAAGTATTTGAGGAATTACCACTGTACAGTACTTCTGGGTTATTGTGTAATGTTATTTTTTATGGTCTAAATTTGAATAAACGCTAGAACATATAGGATAACGGTCATTTCAGATTTATGATCAGGACAATGTGCTGCGAAAAACACAACCTATATCTTCCCAATCAAGCTTTATTTATAGGCGCAATGTTTACTAAGATTTAAATGCAAGTGGGGAGACCTAAATGAGTCCAAATGTTTTATTTACACACAAAATATTGGCACAAATAAAATACAAAATCTCTTTCAGGATAAATGTTTTGGACAGAAGATTATGAGGCTAGCCTCATCTAGAAGGAAAAGCATTTGTTACTCAATGATGGTTTTCTTATCTCATTTTTAGTAAGGTGGTTAATGTAAGATGGGTGTTGCATCAGAGTTTAGATGATCTGATTCAGCCTCTAATCCTCAACTATTGAAAATGCTGCAACAAATGTTGCTCATTCCCCATTAAATCCAACAGTCCCTCCATGTGGTCCACCTAAACCCTCCAATATAACCTCCCCTCCTTTGTTCTTGTAGTTTAAAACAGAAACAGATAGATAAAAGAGGACAGGCCATGCAGTGAGCCTCCAACCAACCTTGTATACTTGTCCATAGGTGCCATTTCCAACTACCTCCACAAGCTCAAATATCCCAGCCGGATCCTGCAGTAGAGAAAAGGGGACAGGGTGGTTAAATATCAAATGTTGCTACATCTTAAAATTGATAACATTGTCGGGTGAACGCCAGCTGTTGCGCCCTGGTCTCCCCTTCATGCCAAACGCATCTCGAACAAAGGAAAAGCAGACACTGGCAACACCTCGATGAGCCCAACGGCTCGTTTTTAACTCATCTTTAACAGGGGGGAAAAAGCCGAAACACAAACTAAAACCTCCTCATATGTAGGGTTTAAAGACAGGCGGCTTTACAGAGAAACTGGAAATATATATATAAAAAAAATGATAAAGGAAGCAGGGAAAAAAACACTCACCCGCAATGAAGCCAAGTCTATGTCTACCAGACTTTTAGCTGGAGAGTCGTTCGCCATCTTTTCAAATAAAAGCCGGGCTTCCCAGTGACTCTGCTAAATATAGCCGCTTTACCATTTGCGTGTTATATATATTTTTTTATTATTTTTATTTTTGGCAGATAAATAAAATATATGGCGCCGGGTATTCCTCTCAACGGAACCCGCACTTCGGCACTAAGAGCTCGGCTCCAGCTACTCCATGTTGAGGTGGCAGCGAGCTCCAAGTGCTACTGCTGCTGCTGCTGCCTCGCTCCTGCTGTCCTTCTGGTCAAGCTAATGGTCAACGGACCGCTTCCGGTGGGCCGTTTCAAAATAAAAGCACCAAGTTTATCTAGAAACAATATAGAACTACTTTATACTGCGATTAAAAACATTTCTAAAGTACGGAAGAGGATTAGGGAGACTGGAGAAAAAAAAGAGTTAACTGATTTTTTAATTTTATATCAGTATAATATGAGAAAAAAGAATTCTGACTTAAATCTCAGAATTCTGACTTTTATCTCAGTATTCTGACTTTTTTTCTCTGAATTCTGACTTTAATCTCAGAATTGTTACTTTAATCTCAGTATTCTGACTTTTTTTTCTCTGAGAATTCTGACTTTTTAATCTCAGAATTCTGACTTTTTTCCTCAAAAAAGGACCTTAAAAGGTCAGAATTCTGAGATTAAAGTCAGAATTCTGAGAAAAAAATTCTGAATTCTGAGATTAATCTCAGAATTCTGACTTTTTTCTCATATTATACTGAAATAAAATTAAAAAATCAGTTAATCAGTTTGTTTTTTTTCAGTGGCCCTAATCCTCTTCCGTATAAAAAAAAACCCTGGAACGACTAGACCTTTTTTTTTTTTTTTGCATCATTCAGTAATTAAAGAAGAATAAATCAAACTTTAAAGAAGCAACTTCTGAAGAAATATTTCTATTTTATTTTTCGCTTTAAAAAAAAAAAACATCACATAGGAAGATTGGAATTAATTTCTTACTTTAAATGTATTCATATAAAGCTGCATTTGCTCCAAAATTTAATTGCTCCTAATGCTCCAATGTGTTTGTTTTGGTTAGTTATTGGTTAATAGCTTATGTTTTTCGATTGTGTTCTTTTCAACAAACCACATTTTCCACTTTAATATGTGACCTATGTGTCTGATTATTGGAGATTAGTTCCTTCTGGTTATGTATTGTCTAGGTTTGCTTGCATTTTATTTTGGGTTAAATTTAGCATTTTACTCAATGAAAAATCCTTTTTATAAGCCTATTTGGGTCAAAAATCAGGACGTTTTTAATTTCAATCTTTAGTGATTTTGGGGTTAATCTTTAACCATTTGTAGTTCCTTTGTAACATTTTATATTCCAATCCTTTATTGTCTTAGACGTGTATCTGCTTAATATGCACTTGTCTTTTATGCTGAAGGTGAAGCTTCTCCAGCTGAGCTTCTCCTCTGTCTGCTCTTCTCTGGCTTCACACTGTTTTATTAGAGAATACCTCAAATACAGGAAGCTGGTTGGCTGCACACAGAGAGATAAGGGCTGGGTCTCTCCTCACTGAGCCTGGATACGCTGATGATAACACTAAATTCCTAACTAAACCGTCAAACCAACATCGGCCCACATAGTGGTGTTTACATAAAAACACCCCTGGAGGTAGACAGGTGAGCATCTGGCAGACTGGATCCCAGATCACAATACATCCACATGGACATGTGCACAATGAGACCTAAAATGTCCACACTGGTATGCATGGGTGTGGCAGGTGAACAGTAGGGATGTTGTGTCTGCACAGCAGGAACATATAAATAGGGGTTCGACCTTTTATATTTGGCTGCTTTTACTTATATAATTTACAGAACTGATCATCTTCATCTGATCATCTTGATAATAAACAGGCAAAAAAATCAATATCTTTGGAGGCTTTTCTGTCGTACTAAGGGCTGTACAATTTCACTTTGTATTGATCTATTTCAGTCATTACTCTGCATCATTATGTCAAGTTATTCTGCAGTTGCACACATTGTCATAAATTGTATACGCATCATGCCGTCATGCTCTGAATGCTTTCTAACAAAGCCTTGACAGGAGGCAGGATGTCCGTTAAATATCAAAACAATGTCGAAACAGAGAAAGTTGAAATGTTGCTTGAACAAACTTTACCAAGACATGCAAATAAGAAGACGAGATGAACCAGTCAGGCAGGCTGGAAGAGAGGAGAAGGACAGTGACTAGGCCTTGAACTTGTTCCCTTTATGTCATGTAACAAAAAAAAAAATTGTCATGAAAATCAAGGAAAGCAGCTGACAGATCAAGGAGAAAGCTGTGGGTAGGCTGTAAAGAACTGGAGTGCAGAGATAAACTTTATTAGTATTATACAAAAGAGGAAATACAGCGAAATCAAAGGAGGAGCAGGGCATGGAGCACAACCTTAGCAAGAGACAGGGGAACCGAAGAATCCAGCATTAAAAAGAGAGAGAACAGGAGAGAAATACTGAGGCAAAGGTGGAAGATAAAGGAACCATAAGAGCTAATCAGTAGAAATATGGAACAGCTGAGGCAAAGTGCAAGCAGGGAAGCTGATGGAGGAGCCCTAATTAACGCGGAGGAAGTCCAATAAAAGTACTAACAAATGAAATAAAGGGAATAAACTGTAATACACAGGG
This sequence comes from Cyprinodon variegatus, assembly GCF_000732505.1. NCBI lineage: Eukaryota > Metazoa > Chordata > Actinopteri > Cyprinodontiformes > Cyprinodontidae > Cyprinodon > Cyprinodon variegatus. The sequence goes on along the minus strand of NW_015150896.1, from coordinate 680,460 downwards.
AACAGAAGAGGTAAGAAACTTATGAACTAATGATTAGAACATATATGGAACATAAATAAAGAACAATAAAATGAAACAAAAAAAAGCAAAAAATAGACATGTACATTATAACATTTACAGGTTATAATCATGTCCCAAGCTTTAAACAACTCTGAGCTCCTTTTGATCCATCATTTGAGTATGGAAAGAGTAATTCAGAAATACCTACAGCCTAAACACTTCATGTTGTTGAGATATAACGCTGCAAATGAATGCATGGTGGTGGCGGCATCATGCTTTGGGGATGCTTCTCTTAAAAAGGGAAAGAAAAGTTGGTTGGAGTTAACAGGAAGGCCAGTGGAACTGCAAAGAAGTTCAAAAACATGTTAGGACTGCAAGACTTGAGATTCTTGCAGAGATGTGAAAAAGTACAACCAATCAAGGGATCTCCAATCTACAATCGTAAGTTTTTTTTTTAATGCTTCCTAGCTTAGAAAACACCCAATTAGACACTAAAAGGCCTCTATAAAACTTGACTACATGTGGAGTAGATTTAGCAATTGAATTCAAGTGTGAACGGCCTAGTCAAAGACCCAGACCAAGATCCAACTAAATCAAGTTGAGAATCTGTAGGAAGAAAACATTAAAAATTCATAGCAGCACAGGCTGGCTTATCACAGTGATAAAAAACAGGAAAAGATTTTCACCTTCGCTCCCACAACGTTGCATCTGTCCATCATTTCATATCTTATAAAAAGCACAGCTTCTGGCTGTAACATGAAAACATATAAAAAGATTAAATATGCATGGGTATGTTTAAAGGGTATAAAACGAGTATAGGATTCCAAAACTTCACAGTATTAAAAAAAAAAAAAAAACAACAACAACAACCCAAATATGGTTTAGTCTTTGCAGACTATTCTTAATGCCTCCTCATGTGTGGATTTGTGATCACTGCCAACTCATGTCTGACATGTTTGTTTTGCAAACAGCACGGAAGACATTTCTAAAATCCAAGATGTTATTGCATCGCCCCATGCAGTAGAATTTAGATCAAGTTTGCACCAAGCTATTCAAGTACGTTAACGCCACCTTGTTGATGTCCTTGATTACTGCATGCCAGGATATCTTTCAGTGACATTTAAACCCAGTTTATGTATCCGAAAATGATCCAAATATGTGATATTAATTAGGTATAAACTGCATCCTCATGGTTGTTTCCACTAAACGTTTGTAAGGTTTGTCTATCTATCCATCCATCCATCCATCCATCCATCCATCCATTTTCTGTCACGCTTATCCCAAGCGGGGTTCAAGGTGAATGAGAAATTCAAGTTTATGAAAGAATAAGCAGAAACAAGCAACGCTCAAGGTGGTAATCAGTTTGATTCTAGACAACCAGAGTCACTGACTCAACAGGGACGCCTGTTTAACATAAACATAAACTGAGGGTACTAACAAAGATGAACTGCATCCAAACCTGATGGGCTAAAGTAAAAATAAAAGATAAAAAGAAAAGTTTGTTGCTGATTAAACAAAAAGGAAACGTTTCCTAAGTCACAATCTTACAACTAAAACCATTCCCATTGTCAAGCATGGTGGTGGAGGCCTATTCTAGGGGTCCGTTTCCCTTCAAGTGGAGCATTTTAAAAGTGGATAAAACGGTAGAGGCAGCAGCTTTAAATTTATAGCTCAATGGTTAAAGCTTGGTAACAATCAATTAAACTGAACACATAACCTAAATTTTCTTGACCCTTATTCTTATAAAAATAGGTAAACATCCAGAGTTAAGACAGAGGCTTATTAATGGCAGCACATAGTGTGATGATGCTTCAGCAACCTGCAAAAGGGACATTATCCAAAAAATTAAGACAATATCTACTGTGCAGATAAAAGTGAAACCATTTACTGGTCAAATAAAATCTTTTTGTATATATATACATATATGCGTACATATATATATATATACGAGTGGCGTTCAATAAGTAATCCCCCTGGCCCACTTCCAGATGTTTGATCAAGGTGAAATTTTGCATGTGAATTATTTTCAATCTCTATAGATTAAGTAGCAAATAACAGCTCTTAACTAATCGTGGTTTCTGATTTACTGGTGTTAAAACTGAGTCAAGTCTGAGTTTTTCATTTGAAGGGACGCACACAATGGGAGACTTTTGATCAAATGAAAGTAACTTATAGTGATAATGTCCCATAAGATGACCTTGTAAAACATTTTGCAAGGTCATATAACGGGCATCATCACCATAAATTACTTTCATTTCATTAAAGTGGGGTGTGAGTTCTTTCCAATAGAAAAAGCAAATCACTGCTCTACACTCAACAGGCTCCATTTCAGACTTTACTCAGTTCAAACACCTGTAAGTCAGAAACCACAAATAGTTCAGAGCTGTAATTTCTTATTTAATCTATAGAGATTTAAATAACGTCACATGCAAAATTTCAGCTCGATCAAACATCTGGAAGTGGGTCAGGGGCCTTACTTATGATATATATATATATATATTCAGAATGTATGTCCATACAAAATCTACATCCAATGTACAATATTGCTCTTTTCACCTCACCCACTATCTCCATGTAGCAACACATGTAATATTACATTTAGCATTAACCATATTTTTGAAAGGCCAGAATTAAGAGAAAATGATCAAACAAAAATATTGGATTAATTGAAACAAGACAGTAAAGATCAATACTGATCAGTCTCTCAGGTCTAATCTGGTTAGAACTTTCAAAAAGGGACTCCATATCAGATCAAATTAATTTCCCATGTATCAAATGGACGTTGGCTAAATTGCAGGATGACAACAGTTCGTTGATCAAATATGTCTTGTTTGGAGGCTCCATAGATCTCTAGTTTTTAAATATACACTTTTTTCTCCAAGTATCCATATCCTTTGGTCACAGTCTAAAGAAAGCCCACAAACTGCTTATTTTATTGTTATTCCAGTAAGTTTGCAAGTGTACATAATTCCATAGCATATGAAGAAGATCCCCTACAGACGTCCTACAACTCTTATTTAACCTATTTAACTTATTTTACAACAGCTTATTTAACCTATATGGGGTATAATACATGTGGGGAAAATATTAAGTTTGCCTGTTTTTTTTAATATTGAGATGGGTTTAGTAATATGCTCCAGCTGTTGTCATCATAGTTACAGTTTAATTCCAATTCCTATTTCTAATAAACATGATTCAAGCAGTTTCCTCTGGTTTATTAGGAAATATCTCTAATGTTTGGCTCTTAATCCAATGTCTGATCTGCAAATTGTCAAATGAAACTTTGAAAGAACATATTAACATTGATGATTAGTGCATTTAACCTCCTGAGATTAACAAAAATATTGATCCTCATGAGTAAACAACCCCAAAAATCCAAAACGATCACTGTATAAAGAAAAAAAAGAAAACATTTATGGACAGCAGAAGTATTTTACACATCTTTATTTTAACCCAGTGTCTGAAACAACATCCCACAGGGACCCAACAATTCCTCACAACTCAGAAACTCCAAACCTGCAACCCCAAACCACCAAGTTAACACAATAAAGAGAAACATTTAATACAAATGTTTAATTGCAAATAATGTTAAGAACATTTTAGTGTTACATTTCATGTAGAAAAAGGTAGCTTTTAAAACCCAGTGTCAGTTTTTATTCGCAGCAGCATGAAGGTAGTCGGCGATTCCAGCTGTTACGCCGTTTCTGTTGGACAGGACATTCATCTGCCATGGTCGAAGCAAACTACTATAAAAGTGTAAAAAAGGTCATGTTGCTCAATAAGTCATAAAAGCCTTCATTTCGTCCTTCACTTGTCTTCCGCTCACAAGTGCATCTAAAATATCATAAATCCGTGAGGAATTAGTTACAAAGATTCAGTGGAACTATTGAAATTAACTTCCACAATCATCTAATTTATCAAGATGCACCTTCAGCTTCATCCATAACTTCCTCCAATAGGATGAATCCCTGGATCTGGTCATCCAAACAGTGCAATAATATCGCTACATTTACAAGGCTGTACACCTGGATCACAAATAAAAGGAGACGGGCATGGATATTTAATATAATGCAGCCGTCATTCCATTCACAGCTGATTGAATTTACCATTTTCCTTTAAATTAGCTAATAAAAACCTTTATTCTTCAGCTTCTGTGCCCTCCACATGGTAATATACCTTAATCCATGCCCTATGCTCCAGAAAACATCCCCAAATAAATACATTTATTATCAACATTAGAGTATTTTTAACCAAATCTGCAAAATTAAAGCAGGAGTTAATTTTTATTTTTAAAGTCTGCAGTTCTTATGGCACACAGGACGCTCTATTGCATCACCATAGCTGTTTCTTTTAAAATCAGTGCTATTTCAGTTGAGTAGAAACTCTGGAGCCGGGTAACCAAAAAGCTGAAAGTCGCCTTCGTATCGCGCATAAAGACGCCTGATGTCCCGTTTGCTGATCCCTGAGAAGTAGCGCTCCACCTTAGTTCTGTTGTAGTGCGTGATTCCGGGAGGAATGGCCGGATACGACACGAGCTGCTCGATGCCGGCCTCTCTCAGGATGTACGGCGCGTCGTGCTCCAGAGTCTCGTGGTGCCCGACCACACTGTATTTGATTTCGCACGGCGCGCACAGCTCCGCGAAGGTCACCCAGTGGATGATGTGCTCCCCGAACTGCCGGTCCATTCGTCGACGGCCCTCTGCGTCTCCCAGGTAACGGACAAAGTCCTCGAAGTGCAGCCCGGAGGCGGTAAGGTCGCTGTCGCGGTGGATTTTGCGGTATTTCCGGATGATGGCCGGGGCGATGTCGTGCTTGTACCAAGGCTCGAAGCGGGGGTTCTTCACAAACTTGTCCTTGAATGCCGAAATGAGACGTTCGAAGGGATCTCTGACGATGAAGAACTTAAAGTAAGAGTCTAATCTGTGGAGGCACACATCAAGGAATCAAAGGTTAAACATTGCATCTTCTCCTGACTGATAGTAGATCCCCTAGTTCCATTCTCATCACNTGCTCCAGCTGTTGTCATCATAGTTACAGTTTAATTCCAATTCCTATTTCTAATAAACATGATTCAAGCAGTTTCCTCTGGTTTATTAGGAAATATCTCTAATGTTTGGCTCTTAATCCAATGTCTGATCTTCAAATTGTCAAATGAATCTTTGAAAGATAAAAAAAGAACATATTAACATTGATGATTAGTGCATTTAACCTCCTGAGATTAACAAAAATATTGATCCTGATGAGAAAACAACCCCATAAATCCAAAATGATCACTGAACAGAAAAAAAGAAAACATTTATGGACAGCAAAAGTATTTTACACATTTTTATTTTAACCCAGTGTCTGAAACAACATCCCACAGGGACCCAACAATGCCTCACAACTCAGAAACTGCAAACCTGCAACCCCAAATCACCAAGTTAACATAATAAAGAGAAACATTTAATACAAATGTTTAATTGCAATTAATGTTAAGAACATTTTAGTGTTACATTTCATGTAGAAAAAGGTAGCTTTTAAAACCCAGTGTCAGTTTTTATTCGCAGCAGCATGAAGGTAGTCGGCGATTCCAGCTGTTACGCCGTTTCTGTTGGACAGGACATTCATCTGCCATGGTCGAAGCAAACTACTATAAAAGTGTAAAAAAGGACATGTTGCTCAATAAGTCATAAAAGCCTTCATTTTGTCCTTCACTTGTTTTCTGCTCACAACTGCATCTAAAATATCATAAATCCATGTGGAATAAGTACCAAATCGAATTGAACTACTGAAATTAACTTCCACAATCATCTAATTTATGGAGATGCACCTTGAGCTTCATCCATAACTTCCTCCAATAGGATGAATCCCTGGATCTGGTCATCCAAACAGTGCAATAATATCGCTACATTTACAAGGCTGTACACCTGGATCACAAATAAAAGGAGACGGGCATGGATATTTAATATAATGCAGCCGTCATTCCATTCACAGCTGATTGAATTTACCATTTTCCTTTAAATTAGCTAATAAAAACCTTTATTCTTCAGCTTCTGTGCCTTTCACATGGTAATATACCTTAATCCATGCCCTATGCTCCAGAAAACATCCCCAAATAAATACATTTATTATCAACATTAGAGTATTTTTAACCAAATCTGCAAAATTAAAGCAGGAGTTAATTTTTATTTTTAAAGTCTGCAGTTCTTATGGCACACAGGACGCTCTATTGCATCACCATAGCTATTTCTTTTAAAATCAGTGCTATTTCAGTTGAGTAGAAACTCTGGAGCCGGGTAACCAAAAAGCTGAAAGTCGCCTTCGTATTGTGCATAAAGACGCCTGATGTCCCGTTTGCTGATCCCTGAGAAGTAGCGCTCCACCTTAGTTCTGTTGTAGTGCGTGATTCCGGGAGGAATGGCCGGATACGACACGAGCTGCTCAATGCCGGCCTCTCTCAGGATGTACGGCGCGTCGTGCTCCAGAGTCTCGTGGTGCCCGACCACGCTGTATTTGATTTCGCACGGCGCGCAAAGCTCCGCGTAGGTCACCCAGTGGATGATGTGCTCCCCGAACTGCCGGTCCATTCGCCGACGGCCCTCTATGTCTCCCAGGTAACGGACAAAGTCCTCGAAGTGCAGGCCGGAGGCGGTGAGGTCGCTCTCGCTGTGGATTTTGCGGTATTTCCGGATGATGGCCGGGGCGATGTCGTGCTTGTACCAAGGCTCGAAGCGGGGGTTCTTCACAAACTTGTCCTTGAATGCAGAAATGAGACGTTCGAAGGGATCTCTGACGATGAAGAACTTAAAGTAAGAGTCTAATCTGTGGAGGCACACATCAAGGAATCAAAGGTTAAACATTGCATCTTCTCCTGACTGATAGTAGATCCCCTAGTTCCATTCTCATCACGATACAAACGTCCCTCATCTCCTCTAGAGATCTTCTGCTAACTAACCTTTTTGTTATTTCCTGCGGAGAGAACGATGAGAGGCGGGGGAGGCCGTTTTTCTCGTGGTCATGGACGAGGTTTTCTGGGATCTCCTCCACGCTGGGAAAACCTCCTGCAGCAGCAATGACATCCAGAAACCTCAACTTTAAATGGGTTTAAACTTAAGCTTTGTTCTTTAAAGAAACTC
>NW_015150896.1:666905-673062 GCF_000732505.1 Cyprinodon variegatus | reverse complement strand
CCCCACTTTAGGCGTCTGGCAGAACAAGATCTTGCGTTTGTCGCAGACGAAGATGCGGTCGAGGACAAACTTGCTGATGGAAACGTGAGTCTGATTCCTCAGGCTGCTGTTCTTACACACGGCTGAAAGATGTTCCAGTCGTCTCTCTGAGACCTCCTGCCAATATGTTCCCGTAGGCGACTCGGAGGGCTGAGACAAAAGGAGACCAGGAAAACTAATGCCTCATGATTCCTCGTTATATAGGGATAGAACTTGTAAGGGAATTGACAATGATTAAATTAGTCACCTGATGAGACGGGGGTTGAGTTTGTTTAACTGGGCTCTGCACAGAAGCTGGTTTCACCACCTTTGCATCTCCAACTGTCCAACTTTGGGCAGGCGTCTGTCTGTAACCTGAGAAAAACATAGAATACACAGTTAAACATTTGAGAATTTTGTTTTAACACAAATGACATAATCTAGGTGAAACAAAAAAAGCAAGCCATTAAAAGTGTAAATTTCTTGACTAAGAAAAAAAAAACATCTAAAATCAACCTGATCCTATGTGTCAGCTTGACCGGATATTTAATCGAGAGCCAATACAAAAATGAATTTCAGCTCACTTACACCCTCTAACATTAAAAAGAACAAACACACCCAGTTCAATTCAGGTGACATGAAGGAAGGAACAATGAAAAGGGATTATGAAGAAAAAGAAACAAAATTAATACACATAAAAACCTAAACCAAAACAAACTATACAACCAAACTAATATTTGCATAAATGCAACCCATAACAATTAAACTAATCTAAAGTCAATCACAAAAACCCCATCAAATTTAACAGAACCCATCATAAACTACCCTCCTGATTATTTCTGTTTGCTGCACCTGGAGCACTTCTCACCTTTTCTGCCACATCCTGCCTTATGAGCCAAACCAGGAAAAGTAACATATACATACACAGAAACTAAGGAAAAATAATTGACATTTATATTTACACTTTCTTTCCACAGGCAGGATGTACCGGTCCTTCTGCTTTACAAGAATGCATTTAAAAATGTCCAAGCAAAACTACAATAAAGAACCCTAACAACCCAACTCTTTGTTCCAACTTAATACAACAGAACACAAAATCAAACATATTTCATGGGGTAACTGGACTCCAAGTCCCTATTACACTATGTCAGAATGTTACTTCTTTCTAAATCCTTGGCTTACCTTTAAAAAATACAAAGCAATCCCCTTTAGGTCGACTCTAGTGTGTGAGCAGCTGGGTGTATTTGCAAAGCTAGCTTAACGCTAAGGCATAGCATCACATCAGGTGTTTTGACAGATCAAAAATACATTTTTTGTCACGGTGAAAGGACTGTAACCCACATGCATGTTGTTGCTGCATTTACTTCAGATCAGTAGTAGCTCTTACTTCCTGGTCTTAGCCCTGATTCCCTCACCTTTATTTATTTTTTATAAGACAAATATACATTGAATAAAAGGTTCCACTATCTGTTCAGAACAGCTTCACCAAGGGTCGACAATCCATACTTATAAATTTGTGACTTCAGTACTAGGCCTATTACAGATGAAACATCTGATTTCACATGCATGTATGTTTTTGTATATTGACTTACATTTAAAAAAATGTAAACAAATAAAGATACGTTTTCATGAACAGTTATCTTAGCCCTTATATCAGGCTTTCTCAATTCCAGCCCTCAAGGTCGGCTGTCCTCACCATTTTAGGCGTATCTCTGCTTCTAAATCTTAATCAAATGGCTGTAGTGCCTCCTCAGCATTTGATCAAGTTTCTCCAGAGTCCTTTTAATGTCACGGATTATTTGAATCGGGTGTATCAAAGCAGAGAAGCGTCTTAAAGGTGCAAGTGACCAGCCCAAGAGGACCAGAACTGATGAAGCTTGTTATATATCATGCTTGTCAAATTAGGAGGACTACAGCTTTCTGAAAAATGAACTTCAAACAAAAAAAAAAAAACTAAAACAAAAGCTACAAAAATGTCAAAGGCTTATACTCTCCCTGCTGAAAAATAAAAACATAAATATATACATTTTAATGCATCACACAAAAGTACAGATTATGTTTTTGTTCAATTCTGTTGCTGAAATTTTGTTGCGTACAGCTCTTATGACATTTCCATTTGTTAAAGTGCAGCAGTGATCAAATGTAAACAGTGAGTGAGAAATAAAATAATCCCATATCAATGCCTTATTTTTGCACCATGTTTTTTTATATGACCAAAGCACCTGACAGAAGGATCAGGATGTCCCTATGCTAAATGAACCACGGGTAGGAAGCACCCTGCTTCATTTTCAGCACTATTTGGACGGTGCGTTTCATGGCGAGCTGATCACACTTCCACATTGGCTTCAGAGACCTCACTGTTTTGCTGTATTCAAACGGAGCAAGTCAGAGCAGCACTAATGGGTTACGCATACATGCTGCTGTGTTTTCAGTGACGCTGCCTGCACTAACATTTTTTATCTAAATCCCTTTTTCAAAAGATACTGTTGTTGTCTCCATGTAGATGGATCTTAAGGAGCAACATATTTACAAAGAAAATACTTAAATCAACAACAAAAATATATTTTGCAAAGCAGGATTAGTGGTAATCCAGAGTAATTTCTGGCATAAATTCCTGCATATCTGTTTTCATTTTCCATTTCAGAAAGCCATTACCCAAATTAAAATTATAACAACAAATCATTTTTCTAAAAAAGCGCTCAGTAGCAGGGTTGTTTGGACTAATCCAGAATATTTCCTATTAAGCTGAGATCTGCAGAAGGAAGTGCTGGAAATGGCATGTCCTTTTTCCAGGAACAACCTATTGAGCACAAAAACTCTAAACATATCTCCATCAGGAGAGGGTGATTAAATATTTTATCTTTTCAGAAGGAATCTCCTCCTCAAATTTGCTTTAATGCAAGCCGAGTTGGAGAGAAAAAGAGGTCAATCTACTCACAGATTTTGATGCAATTTAATTTCAAAACATTTCAAAAAATTTCCAAGAGGCATTGGCCCTCACTTGTTTGTTTTAATATGATGTGCAGGAGGTCAAATAAAAATTGATTATGCTTTCCAATGATTTAAACATTTGTATGATAAATAAATGTAAATAATAATTTGCATCATAGCCATAGTGATCAGTGGTTGCAGCGTGGTGCCAGGCAAACAAAGCGGTGGGTGTGTCACGGACCATGGATCCCAGAGGGAAAAAAAAGGAAGATGGCTGATGAGAAAAGAGGATTCAAAGAATGGAGCAAATCATTTGCTTTCATTATCAATGCGGAAGGATTGCCTGCATTTTTGCTTTGCAATGACAGGTTGTTAAATAAATAAAAATAAAAATCTGGAAAGGGATTTCCAGGGAAAGCAAGTTAAATATGCAGCCCACCACCAAGTTGGGAGTGAGAGAAAAAGTGCGATTGCGGAACTTCTGGATAAATTAGAGGAGTGCCAAGATAGATTTAAGAAGCGGATTGCATCTCCAAACTCCCCTACTGCTGCTAGTTTTGTTGCAAGCATAGAAAACCGTCCACAGATCAAAAAGGTAGTGCTCTGATGCAGGTAAGTATGTGAACTTTCTTCCATTTTTTTCCCCAGATCCTCAAAATATAAACCACACCAAGGAGCAATGGTGACGGAGGATGTAGGCTTTCAGGGTTGGAGAGTTGTGCTCTGATGGATGTCAGTTCCTGATGACTCAATCAGCTCCTCCCAACAGAAACACGTCCACCATGGAAAGATTCCTTTATCGTGTTTCTATCATTTCATCAATGCAACAAAACTTAAAGGGCAGTTAAGCAGCGCGTGGTGAGAGCGTTCACTGCTCGTCCCTCACCTCATGCTGCTATGTGACATTTGCTCCAGGATAAACATTTAATCATGAACGCTTATTATATATTTAAGCCCACATAGTTATTTTCTATAGTGGTCTAATACACTTAGAGCCCGTTTTGACATAGGAGGCACATATAAGACTTTTACATTTTTGTGGCTCCAGACAGATTTATTTTATTTTATTTTTTTTTATTAAGTCAAAAACATTTACATGAAAAAATACTCTCAGAGAGGATAGCAAAGGTGTACATGAACAGATAAAGATCAATTACAATAAAAGAAAAACAAAAAAGTTACGACAACTAACAGGGGATTTATCATAGCAAACATTTAAAATCAAACATAGACAGAGCCATAGAAATAATAAAAACAAAGAGGCGAATGCACTTAAAATAGCAGATGTTTGGAGAAATCAAGTCTCAATTTTTTGGCATGTTTGTCTTTAAAAAAAATCTTTTTAAGAGAAGAAAAATATGTTTTAAAGTCATTGATAAACCAGTGAAAGGAAGGTTTAGAATTTCTCCATTCAGCACAATGGATATGATATTTACCCAACAGCAGGAGGACATTAATAGTATAAGAAACAGGCTGGGGAAGATGGTCCATATAAAAAATGACATCATTTAGTGCAAATGGGGGGACATCATTAATTTTTAAAGAAATCCAATCTTTCAACTCTTTCCAGAAGCTATGTGTAGTAGGACAGAGGTAAAACATATGTTCAACGGTTTCACTTGAGCAGTTTGGGTTGCTGACCCCTGACCTAAAGTGCTCAAAAGGGAAAGTACTTAGGAGTAACAGAGAGAGGAGAAAGTAGCTCACCTTCATCCGTTTTTAAACTGATGAATTTACTGACGAACATGAGGACGAGGAGGACCCAGCCACAAGCCCCGAGGAGCAGCCATTGGTGNTTAACTTCCTGTTTGGTGCGATCTCATTGATGGGTTTTGACCAGATTTTGACCAAAGAGGAACTAAAAAAAAAAAAAAAACAATTTAAATACACAACCAGCATCAATGACAGAGAGCGACTGGGACCGGAAGTTTATTAATTTCTCCCCATTGATTTCCATTCAAAATGTTTTCGGTCCCACCCAACCCAGTACATTTACCCATGAGACTGGGTTGCCTTAAATCAGTTCTCTTCCAACGTTTTCTTGCTTCTTTTCTGCATCCCTTTTCGCGCTAAACTAACTTCCGGTTTTATGGACCCCCACTTTGGGTTAAGCTAACTTCCTTTTTTACGAAACCCTTTCAAAATAAAAGCATAGTCCTCTAATCTAACCATCATGTAATAATTTATTTTTTTTTAACCACACTTTTCTATTGTTACAAAGGGACTCCATATCCGATCAAATGTAGCCAATGTCCCTTGTATCAAAAGGACTTTGGCTTAATTGCAGGATGACAACAGTTCGTTGATCAAATATTTCTTTTTTGGAGGCCCCATAGATCTCTAGTTTTTAAATATACACTTTTTTTCCTGCAGATGATGCAAACAAAACAAAGTATTTCTTGCAAGAATTTAATTTCAAGGACATAACATCTCCAAGTATCCATATCCTTTGGTCAGGGTCTAAAGAAATCCAGAAACTGCTGATGTTATCAGAATTACATAATTCCAGTAAGTTTGCAAGTGTACATAATTCCAAAGCATATGAAGAAGATCCCCTACAGATGCCCTACAACTCTGGCATTCAGCTTATTCAACCTATATGGAGTATAATACACGTGGTGAAAAATATTAAATTGAGTTTGCCTGTGTTTATTTAATATTGAGATGGGTTTAGTAATATGCTCCAGCTGTTGTATCATAGTTTAATTCCAATTCCTATTTCTAATAAACATGATTCAGTTTCCTCTGGTTTATTAGGAAATATCTCTTATGTTTGGCTCTTAATCCAATGTCTGATCTGCAAATTGTCAAACGAATCTTTGAAAGATAAAAAAAGAACATATTAACATTGATGATTACTGCATTTGACCTCCTGTCTGAGATTAACAAAAATATTGATCCTCATGAGAAAACAATCCCATAAATCCAAAATGATCACTGAAAAGAAAAACAGAAAACATTTATGGACAGCAGAAGTATTTTACACATTTTTATTTTAACCCAGTGTCGGAAACAACATCCCACAGGGACCCAACAATGCCTCACAACTCAGAAACTCCAAACCTGCAACCCCAAACCACCAAGTTAACACAATAAAGAGAAACATTTAATACAAATGTTTAATTGCAATTAATGTTAAGAACATTTTAGTGTTACATTTCATGTAGAAAAAGGTAGCTTTTAAAACCCAGTGTCAGTTTTTATTCGC
>NW_015150896.1:660091-662360 GCF_000732505.1 Cyprinodon variegatus | reverse complement strand
CATACATGCTGCTGTGTTTTCAGTGACGCTGCCTGCACTCACATTTTTATCCAAATCCCTTTTTCAAAAGATACTGTTGTTGTCTCTATGCAGATGGATCATAAGGTGCAACATATTTACAAAGAAAATACTTAAATTAACAACAACCACAAAAATATATATTGCAAGGCAGGAATAGTGGTAATCCAGAGTAATTTCTGGTGTATATTCTGGTGTTTTCTTTTTCCATTTCAGAAAGCCTTTACCCAAATTAGAATTATAACAAATAATTTTTCTAAAAAAGCGCTGCTCAGTAGCAGGGTTCTTTGGACTAACCCGGAATATTAAGCTGAGATCTGCACAAGGAAGTGCTGGAAATGCCATCCTGTGCCCAACAGGAAGAACCTGTTGAGCACAAAAACTCTAAACATATCAAACAATATCTCTCCATGGTTTAATATGGTGTGCAGGAGGTCAAAGAAAATTTAATTATGTTTTCCAATGCTGTAAACATTTGTATAATAAAAACATGTAAATAATGATTTGCATCATAGCCATAGTGATCAGTGGTTGCAGTGTGGTGCCAGGCAAACAAAGCGGTGAGTGTGTCTCGGCCCATGGATCCCAAAGGGAAAGAAAAGAGGATTCAAAGAATGGAGCGAATCATTTGCTTTCATTATCAATGAGGAAGAATTGCCTGCATTTTTGCTTTGTAAAGAAGTTGTCAAAAAATAGAAATAAAGATCTGGAAAGGCATTTTCAGGGAAGGCAAATTAAATATGCAGCCCACCACCAAGTTGGGAGTGAGAGAAAAAGTGCGATTGCAGAACTTCTGGAGAGCAAAGATAGATTTAAGAAGCGGATTGCATCTCCAAACTCCACTACTGCTGCTAGTTTTTTTGCAAGGATGGAAAACAATCCACAGATCAAACAGGTAGCGCTCTGATGCAGGTAGGTATGTGAACTTTCTTGTATTTTTTTCCCCCAAATCCTCAAAATATAAATCACACCAAGGAGCGATGGTGACGGAGGATGTAGGATTTCAGGGTTGGAGAGCTGTGCTCTGATGGATGTCAGTTCCTGATGACTCAATCACCTCCTCCCAACAGAAACACGTCCACCATGGAAAGATTCCTTTATCGTGTTTCTATCATTTCATCAATGCAACAACCAGCGTTCACTGCTCGTCCCTCACCACATGCTGCTATGTGACATTTGCTCCAGCATAAACATTTAATCATGAATGCTTATTATAGACAGATTTATTTTTTGTTTTTTGGTCCAATATGTCTCTTTGATCATTTTGGGTTGCTGACCCCTGACCTAAAGTGCTCAACCAGGGAAAGTAGCACTTAGGAGTAACAGAGAGAGGAGAAAGTGGCTCACCTTCATCTGTTTTTAAACTGATGAATTTACTGACGAACATAAGGACGAGGACCCAGCCACAAGCCCCGAGGAGCAGCCATTGGTGCCGCATGATGCCCACATTAGCCCGCGGCCATGGAAGGCGAAAACCCGCACCTGCTCCGATGTTTCTATGCAGCCACAGAAATAACACATATAATTACCCATGTTATATGTATATAAGGAGGTTTCGATGTGATGAATCACTATACAGCAGACAGAGTAGTTCATTTAAATGTTCTCTACTGGCTAGCTGGGTCAGTTAGCAAACCACGCCTGCCTGTCCCCGACGGTTAAGAGGCTTTAATTTATCATTTTAAGATTTATAAATAACCCAAAAATCAGAGAGCCATCTATGCAATTCCGCTTACCGTTAAATTGAATTGATTCACAGCTAAATGGAATCAGGACTAAGCGGTTGTCAGCGCTACAGGAGCTGCGTCCACAACATCCTCCTGCAAACAACTGAACACCTCCCCCTAGCGATACCACCGCGTCACTGCATGTTTTAGTTTTTCCCTGTTCTTCTTCTTTTTCTATTATGGCGGATTTAAGGTGCATACCGCCACCTACTGTACATCAGTGTGTAGCAACATTGCCTTACATCAAATTATATATTTTTTAATTCTGTATTCTGTAGATAAATAAATAATGCTTTCCTTAATCTGTGAATATCTTTTATATTTCCTTCATTTCCCAATATTTCTTTAAGATTCCATTATTTGCCTGTCAACCAACATTCTTAATTTCTCCCTTTTATGTTCCTTCACTTTTATCACAATTTTTCCTCCCTATTAAATATAAATTGTCATTTACATTATTATTTCTTCCCTTCTGTTTCTATTAGTAATTATTGCATTTAATACTGATTTCTGTATCTTATATA
>NW_015150896.1:653468-656329 GCF_000732505.1 Cyprinodon variegatus | reverse complement strand
TTTGGAAGTTTTTCCTGTTCCAGATCTATTCAGGCTTTTATGGGAAGAATTCCTGCCATGATCTGTGTGGAAATAAACCATAACATGAACTAGAAGAGATGTGAATAGTGGACAAAAGGCTTTAAAAATGTTCACACTCAAGTTCCTTCAGCCTGTCTTGTTAATTTAGGTTAGAAGTCAGCGACCTGCAGTAAAGGTGACACAAAATGTATAGAAACAAACAAAGAAAATGTTTCTTAAACAAAATTAGAGCAACAAATACAAGTCTTAGCTATTCACTTCAGTTAATAGTATGGATTTTCCATAAACTTTTGTTTTTGAGACCTTTATCTATCGTTAGATTGTAATGGAACAAGAGTTTCAAAGTGTTATTCTGGGAATCAGGTCTTTAAAAATGACTGTTTGTTGCCGTTTAAAATAAACTTTTAATATAATTTACAAAGAACAATGTGCTCTGGTTTGACTTAACTCACATTTATAAGTTTTAGTCAATGTTACCTATTAAACAGGGTTAATAAAGTAACCCCAGTATTGAGTTTACTACTGTTTGAGCTATTTAATCTTTATTTCTTTATCCATTTGAATTATTAATTTAATTAATTATTAATTTCAAAATTTGATATTTTTAGTATTATTTAGAGAGTTTATCCGATCTGAACCACCCAATCTGAACTCGAGTGGTGTTCTGTTGCTGGACTTCTGTGCTCGTCATGGATTGTCCTGACGAACACCATGTTCACGCATAATGGTGTCCATATGTGCATTTGGCACCAGGACACCCTAGGCCGCAGTTCGATGATCAACTTTGTCATCGTTTCATCAGACTTGCGGCAGTATGTCTTGGACACTCGGATGAAGAGAGGTGCGGAGCTTTCCACTGACGACTACCTGGTGGTGAGTTGGCTCCGGTGGTAGGGGAGGATGCCGGTCAGACCTGGCAGGCCCAAACGTGTTGTGAGGGTCTGCTGGGAACGTCTGGCGGAGTCCCCTGTTAGGAGGGCTTTAACTCCAAAGCTCCGACAGAACTTCGAAGACATCCCAAGGGAGGTGGGGGACATTGAGTCAGAGTGGACCATGTTCCGTTCCTCCATTGTCGAGGCTGCTTATCTGAGCTGCGGCCGCAAGGTTGTCGGTGCCTGTCGTGGCGGCAACCCTCGAACCCGTTGGTGGACACCTCCGGTGAGGGATGCTGTCAGGTTGAAGAAGGAGGCCTATCGGGCCTTTTTGGCCTGTGGGACTCCGGAATCAGTTGATGGGTACCGGAGGGCGAAGCGGCATGCGGCTCGGGTGGTTGTTGAAGCAAAAACTCGGGTGTGGGAGGAGTTTGGAGAGGCCATGGAGAAAGACTTCCGTACGGCTCCGAAGTGATTCTGGTCTGCCATCCGGCGTCTCAGGATGGGGAAGCGGTGCAGCACCAACACTGTTTATAGTGGGGATGGTGTGCTGCTGACCTCGACTCGGAACGTTGTGGGTCGGTGGGCGGAATCCTTTCGAAGACCTCCTCAATCCCACCAACATGCCTTCCATTGAGGAAGCTGGGCCTGGGGACTCTGGACTGGGCTCTACAATCTCTGTGGGTGAGGTCGCCGAGGTGGTTCAAAGCTCCTCGGTGGCAGGGCCCCGGGGGTGGATGAGATCCGCCCTTTGATACGGGCTGTCAGGTCCCTGTATGACCGGTGTCAGAATCTNGCTGGTAGGTGTTTTTCATCTAAATAATACAAACTGCAGGCATCGGGATAACAAAAGTGAACATATTCTGTCGGCAGGTTTCAGCATTTTAAGTTAATTTAGGCGTTAATAAACTGTTTCAGATGAGTGATTACAGCGCTCTGTGTCATCAGCGATGTGTCTGTCTCACGGCCAGCTCCCAGATCAGCTTCTCTGATTGGTTGACGCGGCGCTTCGAGCAGCAAAAGTTACATTTTTCCATCTCGAGCAGCAGCGCATTCACGCGCGTCAGATGCTTAAACGCGCTGCGGGACCTTTTGCTGCGCCTTGACGCGCTTCAATCATTGACTTTACATGTAAACTCACTGCTTCTGCTGTGCCTGCTGCTTCCGGTGTGAACGTAGCATTATTTCTGTTTGCTGCACCTGGAGCACTTCTCCTCTTTTCTGCCACATCCTGCCTTATGAGCCAAACCAGGAAAAGTTATGTGCTTTAACTCAACATATACATAAACAGAAACTAAGGAAAAATAAGACATTCATATTTACACTTTCTTTCCACAGGCAGGATGGCCGGTCCTTCTGCTTCACAAGAATGCATTTAAAAATGTCCAAACAAAACTACAATAAAGAACCCCAACAACCCAACTATTTGCTCCAACTTAATACAACAGAACACAAAATCAATAATCATATTTCATGGGGTAACTAAAATACTCTTATTAAGGGGTGTGGCAGTCTAATGGTTAGGGCATAAGGCTTTGAATCCTGAGGTTGTGAGTTCAATCCCCCACTCCCACACACTGTCCCTCTGGCTCCCTGAGCAAGACCCTTAACCCCATACTGCTCCCTAAGTGATTTCCCTCTGTATATAAAAAAAAGTAACTGGACTCCTAGTCCCCATTACGTATCAGACATAGTGTAATGTCATTTGCTTGGCTGCAACAAATGGCCTTAAAAGTCTATGAACCAATCGTCTTACCTTTAAAAAGTACAAAGCAATCCCCTTTAGGTTGACTCTAGTGTGTGAGCAGCTGGGTGTATTTGCAAAGCTAGCTTAACGCTAAGGCATAGCATCACATCAGGTGTTTTGACAGATTAAAAATACATTTTTTGTCACGGTGAAAGGACTGTAGCCCACATGCATGTCGTTGCTGCGTTTACCTCAGATCAGTAGTAGCCCTTACTTCCAGG
>NW_015150896.1:624638-649576 GCF_000732505.1 Cyprinodon variegatus | reverse complement strand
CATGCATGTTTTTGTATATTTACTTAAATCTCTCAAGTCTATATTCACTGTCTCCAGTTTGTTCACCCGTTGTTCCGCTTCCGTTAGCCTAGCAGCTTGGTTACAGATGTCCGAGCTAACTTCCTCCAGTTTCTTGTTTATTTCACTCTTAAAGCTGCTCAGGTCTAGCTTGATATCATTTTTCATGGCAATGATGTCATTTTGCATTTCTTTGATATTGTTGCATAGATTCTGGATAGCTTTAGCAGTCGTTAGCTCACTCTCCTAGTTAGGGTACGAGGTCTGCATCCTGTTTGCCTTGCTTTCAACGTTTGTTAGTTCAGTCCCTGCCCTGCCGTGATTTTCAGGACCCCTCATTCTCTTTTTTTTTTAATCAAACTCCACACATTATATATCATTTTGAAGAAGAACTGAATTTCTTTATCGAGTTTTGTGGAGTTTTCCTTGTCGCTGATCAGGACAGGTTACGGATTCAACCCGCCATCTTGGAGACACTCCTGGAAGTCCTCACTGTTGGAGCTATTTAATCTTTATTTCTTTATACATTTGAATTATTAATTGAATTAATTATTAATACCTAAATTTGATATTTTTTGTATTTTTTAGAGAGTTTATTTGCAGGTTAATATTTGTTGATTCTATTCTATTCAAGAAGTGATGTGGATCAGTCCACTTTTTATAAGTGTAGGGGCCTGGGAAAGGAGCAGCAGACATTTGGGGTTTTGTGTCTACGGTTTTTACCAGAGCAAGAGAGGTAGGACAAAGAAAATGTTTGAACTCTTTCATTGTTGGCTGAAATAGAAAATAAACCATCCAGAACCATCATCAAGGCTGGACATTGAACCTTCTTTTTCCCTGCGTATAGAAACTTGAGTGCCTTAGTAGTGCCTTAAAGGAACTTTAATTGGATGTTTGGCTTGGCAAACAATGACCACTACAACTACCTTTAACTACCTCTACAATATTTTTACAACCAGTACAAAATCAAGCATGTTTTAAATGAGACCTCTTCATGCATTCTCTTTTTTTGCCTGTCAGAGTCAGTGAACATGTTTTGGATTTTGTTCATTTGAGAACTATGTCAGACATGGCTTTTATCCGTTACTGGTAATACTTGTTTGCTGCTGAGATGTGACAGCAATCATTTGATCACAGTATCGTTTATATTTATAGTTTCTCTGCACACAAAAAAAACCCTTTGGATTATTATCTCTGACCTGCATAATCCAGTCTTTGAATGCCAGGTTATCACGCACACTGTAAACTCCAATGTTAAAAATTAAGTCTTCAAACATTAATTTGGAGAACTCTGCTAAATTTAATGTGCTGAGGTAGATTGGTATGTTCTTGTTAACTCTTTGGATAAGTCTTGAATTAATTGTGTATTAATTAAACTTAACTTAATAAGGAACAACTCAAATATTAGGTGCAGACAGTGAGTGTGGCTAGATGCTGCATCATCTTGAGAGGTTGCTCTTAGATTAAATAAGAACCTTTTCGTGTTGCTGTACAGCAGGTTCTCAATTGCAACGCATATTTTTTTTTAATAGAAATTATCAAATAAATCAATACTAGAGGTAAAAGTTCCACTTTTATTTAAGACATTCAGTGCAGATAAATCTAATGGACCTGTAAGTGATATACAAATTAAAAATATATTTGTATGTAAGAATGTTAATGGTCTCAAGCTCAATTTACAGAATATGGCAGAACTGAAATAGGTAAATATCATCTCTGTTTAATCTAATAATCTGAGTGAGATTAAATAGTTTTAAGGTATTTGGTTTCTTCAAAACATTTCACTTCAACTGGTAGTTCTGAAATACTAATTTTCCTCTAGTGAGGCTAGAAATGACTTGTTTCAAAATATCGGACTTTCTCCACAGCATTGTGCATAGAACTAATAGTCTATAAACATAAAACTTGGTCTTGCTGAATAGTCATTAATAGCGCAATCTTTCCAATAAAGATGCGCGTGACTCTTGGTTCAGAAGCATCCAAGTTAGACTTACTTCAGCTCTTCCAGTGGATCACCAAAACTGGTATGGTGAGCGATGGTAACAATGACATATTTTGTTGTCTTACAAGAGCCTCTGTTATTTTGTTTTGTTTTTCCATGATTTCAGACAAGTTGTGTAAGTTTTCATTTCTTTGTTTAGGCATGGAATCTGAATTTTCTACTATCGCAGGTGTGTGTTGTTGCACAGTCTTCTTCTGCAATTGCATGTATTGTCTCCATGAGTACTGCATATTTTCAGCCCTGACAGTTTGTTGTGTAATTTTTGGTCTCACCACTTTTGGCTGTTGCGCTTGATCTGGTAAGGACTCATGAGCACATGGAATCTGAACAGCATTTTCCAGTTCCAGTTGTTCTTGCCTTTTTTTTTTTTTTTCTGGTTGTGCTCATGCTTTTTAGTCAGTGCTGCAACCTGTTCTATGATAGCAGCTCTTTCTGCTTCTGTCTTTATGCGAGCATATGAAGTGGCTGAAGTGCTTGATGCACGAGACTTTGATTTAACCTTTGATGTTGGGGTGTTTGAAACACTGTCATTAGGGCAGATGTCATCAGAGTTTACAACACTGGGTTGCTTTCCATGTCCAACAATAGAGGATAAAGTCCTTTGACATCCATTTTTAACATTTGGTCTAATTTTTACGTAACCACATTTGTACATACTGTCCAAAATCAGTACATTTGTCAATTGTTTGCTTAAGCCATTGANTTTAACATAAACATAAACTGAGGGTACTAACAAAGATGAACTGCATCCAAAACTGATGGGCTAAAGTAAAAATAAAAAGATTTAAAAAAAAAGTCTCCTGAAGAAAAGTTTGTTGCTGATTAAACAAAAAGGAGACATTTCCTAAGTCACAAGCTTACAACTAAAACGATTCCCATTGTCAAGCATGGTGGTGGAGGTCTATTCTAGGGGTCCGTTTCCCTTCAAGTGGAGCATTTTAAAAGTGTATAAAACGGTAGAGGTAACAGCTTGAAATTTATAGCTCAATGATTAAAGCTTGGTAACAATCAAGTAAACTGAACACATAACCTAAATTTTCTTGACCCTTATTCTTATAAAAATAGGTAAACATCCAGAGTTAAGACAGAGGCTTATTAATGGCGGCACATAGTGTGATGATCCAAAAAAATTAAGACAATATCTACTGTGCAGATAAAGATGAAACCATTTACTGGTCAAATATATATATATATATATATATATATATATATATATATATATATATATATATATATATATATATACATACATATATACAAGGGGCGTTCAACAAGTAATGCCCCTGGCCCACTTCCAGATGTTTAATCGAGCTGAAATTTGCATGTGAATTATTTTAAATCTCTATAGATTAAATAGCAAATTAAAGCTCTGAACTAATTGTGGTTTCTGATTTACTGGTGTTAAGTTTGAGTTTTTGCATTTGAAGGGATGCACACAACAGGAGACTTATGATCAAATGAAAGTAAATTATAGTGATAATGTCACATAATATAACCTTATAACACATTTTGTAAGGTCATATAACTGGCATCATCACCATAAGTTACTTTCATTTAATCAAAAGTGGGGTGTGAGTTCTTTCCAAGAGAAAAATCGGATCACTGCTCCACACTCAACAGGCTCTTAAATCAGTTTCTCTTCCAACGTTTTCTTGCTTCTTTTCTGCGTCCCTTTTCGCCTTAAACTAACTTCCGGTTTTATGGACCCTTTTTGGGTTAAGCTAACTTTCGGTTTTACGAAACCCTACCAAAATAAAAGCATAGTCCTCTAATCTAACCATCATGTAATATATATATTTTTTTAACCACACTTTTCTATCATTACAAAGGGACTCCATATCTGATCAAATATAGCCAATGTCCCGTGTATCAAAAGGACGTTGGCTTAATTGCAGGATGACAACAGTTCGTTGATCAAATATTTCTTTTTTGGAGGCCCCATAGATCTCTAGTTTTTAAATATACACTTTTTTTCCTGCAGATGATGCAAACAAAACAAAGTATTTCTTGCACGAATTTAATTTCAAAGACATAACATCTCCAAGTATCCATATCCTTTGGTCAGGGTCTAAAGAAATCCACAAACTGCTGATGTTATCAGAATTACATAATTCCAGTAAGTTTGCAAGTGTACATAATTCCAAAGCATATGAAGAAGATCCCCTACAGATGCCCTACAACTCTGGCATTCAGCTTATTCAACCTATATGGGTGATAATACATGTGGGGAAAAATATTAAATNTTGAGTTTCTTGATTTTTGAGTGTTTGCCAAAAGCAGCTCCAAACCCTTTGCAGTGTGTTTAATAACCCTTTTTTCCTTTCCAAGTTCCATACAAGTTTCATCTTCCATTTCCGTACGTGGCTTAACACCGCCCTCTGGTGACTGAGGTTTAGAAAGACTTTTTGCCATGACATCTTCATCCATTTTCATTTGTTCAAACCGACAAAAACACAGATGAAATCCTCTTTTGAAATTTTAAGCTTTCATGATTTATTTCATTTCCACATTTGATAGGTATGCGTTCGCTTTCAGTTCAATTATGCATTGCTAATCAAAAGCGTTCAAAAACTGTATGGCTGCGCTGACTGAATCAAAGAGCTCACCCAGCCCCAATAGCCAACTCCAATATAATCCAGGTGCTGCAGTCACCTGTCCATAATGAGGGGGCGGAGGCGAGAAACAGCGTAAATTATGCATGGCAGCAAAACACAACTAAACAAATTCATAATTTCATAATTAAGTCGTCAACTCATACTTTTAACCAAAAATAATTAATATTTCATATATATCATACCAAAACCAGACAAAAATAGTTAACTAGAAATAAATATTCAATCATATATCAAGCATTTGGCTCCAACAGCCAGAATTTTTATAGATTCAATTTGTAACAAGATGGACGGAAAAGTCAGAATATATTGAAGGGTTGCAGAAAAATTTACCACCAAGTCAAATTCTGTTCACAGCTTTTTCAATTGCCTTAATTTGAGTTCATTCAATTTACTGCCCCATAGAAATCCTCTGAAAATATCTTATACCTCTACTTTTTGGCTCCAGATGTGGCCCACAGTCAAGAAGTCTGACTGCGCAATCATCTCAACACTATTGTTTCACTTAACCCTTCTTCAAACTTCACAACCTTGCTCATTAATGCTTCGCAATGATCTTGAGCCTGAAAGAAAACCCGGTTTCGTTATGTCACATACACTGAAGTCTGTATTCAGTTAAAGACCATTTCTTATTTGACATGAGAGCTGAATAAACATTGAAGTAATCGGCAAGAATAAAATTTTAGGCCCCATTTTTTGATTTTTTTTTTTTTGCATACAACTGCAAGAACTGACAAACACAAACTTGCATTTTAAACCAACACCTTTCTGATGCTCCGAGATGCATTACTCAAACCACTTCAACCATTTCCTATGATGAACATATTTTCTGACGTTGCTAAAAAGGTAGACTTAAAATACCCTTAAGTTCTGATATTTGCTTTAAAAATGTCCATATTTCTTAATTTAATAACCTAGTTTCCTTATAGATCTAAAACGTTTGGATAGTTTGATCTATAGCTTCGGCATTCCAATTCTTACTCAGAATTTTAGGACACTTTAAAAAGAAACACCTGTAATTTTTCACCATATAGATCATGGGAACAAACGAGTTTGTAAACTTGGGCTTAATGCCTTATCATTATTGTCAAGTTAATCTGATTTAGATGTTTGTCAAAATGTCCTCCAGTCTGTTAGAATTGGTTCATTAAACATTTCCACAACATACCAAACAAAAAAGAATGACAATCGAGACACAAGAGATTTTCAATTTTTTATTTATTCCACAAATTTAGTTTTCATCGACATTGACAGTCTGCAGACCTGTTGGGAAAATGGAAGAGGAATCAATTAGGAGTTATCTTTTTTCTCTAAGCTTGTATGGATGATGCAGAACCACCGGACTGCATATTTACCTTTGCACGTGGTGACAGGAACGTATGTGACCAGGGTGTACAGTTTGTTGGGAGAGTCCTCATCCTCGTTACGCTTCCTGGACAGTCGGACGCGCATCCTGTACGGCACGTTCCTGCAAAATACACCAGATTTAAGAAAATCAACTCAAGCCGTTTCAAACATGAGGTTATATATTTAGGGCCGTTAGAGCACAAATAACCAGCTCTGATTAGTGGCTGAAGGGCAGCCAATGTGACCAACTATGAATGAGCAACAAAATCATAATGAAAAGCTTTATACTAGGCATCAACAGATCTGATAATATCAGCACTAGTCCTGATATTGAACATTTCAGATGAGGAAAAAGGGAAAATGTGCCAAATCTAAAGACCTGCTCAGTCTATTTCTAGAACACAATTAGGTTGTGTTAAAAATCTTACACTCTGAACACTCATTCATTCCTACACCTGCAACACTAACACAATCAGAGCTCATATATCAGAAAAAATATTGGAATCTGTAGAGAGGGAAATTCAGTTATTGGAATCACAAAGTCAAAAATGTGACTTAGCGCATTGCTATGCACATATTGGATGTATAAAGATGCAGTCCAACTTTTGGTGTCAATTAAAAAAAAGGAGACCAGTTTGATGCTCTGCACTTTATGCACAGTATTACATACATTGTTTTTTTGGGCCTGAGCTACTTAATATATTCATATAAGATTTTTTACAATACAAAAAGACAGAATCCTGGGTTTCGAAAGACCAGCCATTTGGGAAACTTTCCCACCACAGCTGCCTGCGAAGGTTGCTCTAAGTCCACAGGCAAAATTTGAACAAATGTAGCTTAAGAATATCCAGTACAAAAACCATTTCAATCAAAGGGCCAATACGCTTATAAGTCATGGACGTATTGGCCTAATTCCTAAGACCATTTTAGGCACCACAGCCCGCTACACTGACGTGCAGGTTATGCCATATATTATGCAGTCCTGGTAGAGTGAAACAAGCTAACTATGTCGGTCTCAAATGAAACATGCAGGCTCACCTGATCCCTTTGCTCCACACCGCCTTGTTGAGGCGAGTGTCAATGCGAACATCAGGAGTTCCCATCTCCTTCATGGCAAACTTGCGGATCTCCTTGATCGCACGGGGGGCTCTCTTTTTGAAGCCACTACAGAGGACATTCAAATAAAACATTCAGTAAGAAATCCTTCCCCCAAAAGACAACAGAGCATAAACTTCTCAACTACATGAAACCACAGTGACTCAATTGAAACAAAGGACCAAACACAAAAGCCTTATCAGCAGTGGTTTTATTTCTAAAAATTAAACTACAGAACTTCTATTTGGAAGCGTCCCTAAAGCTTTGTGTGCAACACCAAATATAAGCCTCACTTCTTAGACATCTAGCAAAAATCTTGTCTGGGGTCATAAATCCACCTATGATGTAAACATTTTAATATTTTAACATAAACTCTGTAAGCATGGACTAGATCATGCAACATTAACAGGAGAGCAGAAATGGACGAAAACAGTAAAAAGTGTTATTAATATAACACATTGTGTTATAAATGTCATTAGGTTCTCTACATAAGTTTAACTTTTAAAAAGGATCCCAACCCATCCCAGAGATTGGACTTTACCCAGCACTATATTAAGGTAAATTGGGTTGCAGTGATTATACCAACATTTTAATTAGTATTTAATTCAAAATAAAGTGTAGTACCAGAGCAAGGATTGGCCTTATATTATTGCAAATGTTAACAGCAAATTACTTTTTTTTTTTTGTTGAGGATTGAAATGTATAAGTGGACTCTGATTCAAGCTTTCATGTTATAAAAAAAAGCACGTGGAAATCAAAACAACATTTAGAAAAGATACAAGTGTGGTGTAAATATATCCAAATCTAATCAAGAAATAACAGCTATAGCAAAAAGAAAAACCTTAGCGAAATTCAGTTATAAGCCCATATTTACAGCTTTATTAACACAATTCATCATCACGCTGAAACAATCTGGGATGAGCAAAGTTTCCAGTCAAATGTATTTAAAACACGTTTTACTCCTGCGGCTGCAGTCAGAACTCACATTCCATGGATGCGCTTATGGATGTTGATGGTGTACTCTCTGGTCACCACCTCGTTGATGGCTGAACGCCCCTTCTTTTTCTCTCCTTTCTTGGTTGGGGCCATCTGAGAAACATACAAACGCATTGAAGAAGTTTGACCATTTGGTAGAGGAGCTTATCTCAGTTAAACCCATATTCGATTGCAACGTGCTAATGTCAACCCTATTTGCAAGACATAGTTATAAACTAAACTTACATGATAAAACAAATAATGTCTACATACGTGTATTAGTCTTCCCCTAAAATAACCAATTAAATTACAAAAACCGTTCCAGGTTCAGATTAGCCATGCTAGTTTATGCTACATCTCCGAGCCGCTGCTACACCATATCGGTTTAACTACCAAAACCAACGTTTAATCATCTTAAAAATACAACGCTACGCGCGATATCAAACTTATAAACACGGCAGTAGCACAAAATCGTTTATTTTAGGTTTTATAAAGGCAGGATGGCAATGGATTACAGAAAATTTTCAACCCGAGAAAGGTACTCACCTCGGCTCGTAGCTGAGGCGGAAGTCGGAAGGACGGACCAAAAGGAGGGCGGTCCGCTTAAAGGAAATAGGTCCGTTAGAAAAAATAACGTCTTGCAACAAAAGACTATTGTTGGTTCCGCGTTTGTGGTTAAGGTAGAACAAATTACTGAATTTTTAACTTTTTGAAAAAAAAATCTGCACTATTACAAAAACCGGTTTATAAAGATGGATAGCTTATAGGCAAAAATCTAGCTTTTAGAACTGGGCCTCAATAATAATGACCGGAGCATTGTGGTAGAACTGCAGCAGCACACAGTTTAGATTTATATCTGGACACTAAAATTATTTAAAAATTAAGAATACCAAAAATATTTAATCGTGTTATTTCTTTAGCTTTTAGTCAAAGTAATTTCAAAATATTTGCCTTTTTAAAAAATAATTTAAAAAAAGCTGTTCACCGGTTTACATAAAAAACTAAAATGACTATTTCAGAAAAAAGCACAGCAATGAATTCAAATCTATTTTACTAAATCCTGATAGAAAAGTTGGGATACTCGAGGGGTATGTTGTTGTCATTTTTAGAGTTCTGCCATTTTTTTGTATAAAAAAATACAATTCCATTTCAGAGAAAGTGTATTATGGGATGTTATTAGCTATTTGATCAAATTATTAAAATTTTCTTGTAAATGTTGAGTTTTATTGTTCTTTTTGCATCGAAATAAAACTGTATTTTTGAATTGATTGGCAAATAAACAGAAAGAGGAAGAGAAATTAGATAAATTAACTAATTAATTATCCATCCAGCCATCCATTTTCTGTCACGCTTATCCCAAGTGGGGTCGTGAGGTGAGGTGAGCCACCTTTGACAGGTCGCCAGTCCATCACAGGGCAAAACACAGACAAACAGGACAAACAACCATTCACAAACACTCAAACTTGAGGAGAAGCCAGTTAACCTCACAGTCATGTTTTTGGACTGTGGGAAAGATCCCGGGCCTGGAATCAAACCCAGAAACTTCTTGCAGCCTTTTAAATTAATTAGCATCCGTCCATCCATCTTCTTCCGCTTATCCGGTGTCGGGTCACAGGGGTAGCAGCTTCAGTAGGGAGGCCCAGATTTCCCTCTACCCAGCCACTTGGGCCAGCTCATCCGGGGGAATCCCAAGGCACTCCTAGGCCAGCCGAGAAACAGTCCCTCCAGCGTGTCCTGGGTCTCCCCCTGGGTCTCCTACCGGTGGGACGTGCCTGGAGCACCTCCCTGGGGAGGCTTCCAGGAGGCATCCTAACCAGATGCCCGAGCCACCTCAACTGGCTCCTCTCAATGTGAAGGGGCAGCGGCTCTACTCTGAGACCTCAATGGATGACTGAGCTCCTCACCCTATCTCTAAGGGAGAGCCCAGACACACTACGGAGAAAACTCATTTCCGCCGCTTGTATCCGGGATGTCTTTCTTTTGGTCATGACCCAAAGCTTATGACCATAGATGAGGGTAGGAACGTAGATCGACCGGTAAATCAAGAGCTTTGTTTTTAGCTCAGCTCTCTTCACCACAATAGATTTGTACAGGGCATGCTTCACAGCAGACGCTGCACCAATCCGCCTATCTAAATAAATTTACCCTAACTAACTAACTAACTGACCAACCCTAAATTAAAAAAACATTAAAAAAAAGGTTAATTTTAACTAAAATTAAAGAGAAGTTTACCTTTTGCTGATATTTTAAAGTAACAGAGAAGCACGTCTGTCCTATTTTAATGTTGTTTTATTGAAACTATTCATATTACAACTCAAACAATGACACTTTGATGTACATCCTATTTTAATGTTGTTTTTTTTTATTTATATTTTGCTTGCTAAGATTTTGGTAATATTTTATTCATTAAATCTGTGATTTCTTGTGTGTTTCTTTAAAGTCATAAGCATTGTCCAAATACCTGAATAAAGAGGAGCTTTATCTAACCCTAATGTAAACAGGTTATTATTACAGAGCCATAATCTAAAAAAAACTAAAGTTTGCAACAGATGGAATAAGTTTTGTTTTTCTAAATGAGAAAATGCAATAAGAGTTTGATTTTTTTTATATGCTACTTTAGTAGAAAACAATTATTTCAAGTCTTCTTGAAAATCTTAATGTGAAAACAAAATCTTTAATTTCTACATTCAACAGAAAGTTAACTAAAAATTCTAACTTGTTAAGTTATCCCTCCAAACAGTTTAACTGTGAGTGATGCAGTAAAAACCTAACTACATTTTTAAATATGCAATTTATACTTAATCAGTGCTAGAGAACTCTCAGTGAAAATGACTAATTTGTTCCTTAAAAAGCAACACCTTAATTTCAGTTCTTAAACATATGCATATAAAAACTCAACACTGGTTCATTTAACTTCCTAGAGTTCTTTTAGCTGGAGGTTACAGTTTAATGACAAAGTTTACTGTGGATTTAAAATAGACTACAGGAAACAGGAAGGATAGGACAGACTGTGATAAAAAAAAAAGAAATGGCATAAGAACACATTAAATATGTAGGTAGGAGGCAAAGAAAGGAGGACTCAAGGAAGAAAAGACCAATGGACACAAGACTGGAAGAAGGGCGGACTTATGAAGGCAAATAATGTGGTGAAAGAAAGGGTAAAAAAAAAAGGCAGGGGGAAACCAAAAAGGCAGAAATGGGAAGAAAAAAAGGCCAGGGAAGAGTTCAAGAATGAAAAAAAAATAAGCTTAAATATAAGAAAGAAAATACTAAGGAATTACAAAAGAGAAGAAAAGTCACATTAACAGAAGGAATGTTGGAAAGGTGGGAGAGAAGGCCAAAAACCCTGAAAAGGATACAAGACAGGTGGTGAGAAGGGAAGAGGGGTTGGCCAACAAAGAGGATAGATAAGGAAAGAAGGAAATAACACAAAGGAAACAAGGAAGGAAAGGATAAGAAAGGGTTAAGAGGAGTTATCAGACTAAACAAATAGGAAAAAAATAAATCTGGTCAAACCACAAAGGACAGATAGAAAGGGACACAAGAAAGGAAATAAAAGGAATCAGATAAAAGGTTGGGCACACTGATTGAACGAAAAGGAACAACTGCAAGGAAACAAGGTCATATAGAAGAACTGAAGGGAGGTCAGAGCACTTAGTGGTATCCAACTGTCCTCAGAACCACCTACCTAGAACCTTCAGACGCCATCTTGCTCCAAAACCCCTGATCAATGCGACCTCCTCTGCATGTCTTCAGGTTTACCTGCTAACGAACCATTCATGTGGAGCCTCCTGCTCCCAATTTAACCACAGAGTAAGGATGTTATTCTACATTTATTTTACATTACAAAAAATAAACCAGCACCATACCATATGTCATTACTAGTACATTTGACTTTGCACAGAAAAATGTGTTTCCTAGCATTGATGAGTGAGTTTCTAATACCAGGGAGCCCACCCTCATCAGAACCAGGAGTCTGTGTCTTCATCGAGTTCGGTATCAAACTCCTGGAACAAAGGCCTCTTCTGCTGATACGGCGTCCCACCAGGGACAAAATGGACAGTCTGCAAGCTTTACATCCTCCTTTACTACTCTAGGCAGCATGTTCTCTTTCCTATGGGGAATATTTGACCTTTCCTTTAGGTCGCACAGGAACACCTCAGCAAATGTTTTTGTCTGCTGTGCAATCTCTTCAGTTCAAGTCAGGAAGTCACTGCCAAGCCATTCGTAGCAAAACATCAAACACATTATACTGTTTATACAGACTAACAACAGGCTACTGAGGAATAGTTTGGCAGTGCTTTTTAAAAGTTCATTCAAGTCTCTGCAGGATGAACTGAAGTTTGTTTGTTGGTAAACATGTTTGCTCCTTTGATAGGTATGAATAGAGGGAAGAAAATACATGAAATGTTCCATTATATTCAAGGCTGGACAGTTGTTTTTCCACAAAGCAAATAAACTGGAAGAAAAATAACCAGCTCTAACCATTTTAATGTACTTTTATAGCGACCAATGCACACAACAGCAAAAAAACAAACAAACTGTACTTTTTATGGAGCTCTGTAAATTAAAAATCTTTTTTTTTTTTTTCAAATGCACAAAAAAACATGAATTAGATGTTTCTTACACCGGGTACATTTCCATGGGCTCAAATGGTCAGCAGGTAAATGTTTATTATCTTTCAACATGGTCCAAATCTCATGGTTTATTCTCTCCAAGCTTAACTAAGAACTAAACATCTTGCCAAGTTAGTTTTACTCCATCATTACAAAAAAAAAAAAAAAAAAAGAAGCATTCATTGAAGGAACAGTGATGGAGAACGATGTGATGACGACTCTAACGTGTCTTACTTTCAGGACACGCACACCTCTTGTGCTGTGCTCAGCTTGCTGCTATCAGTTTCTGCAGCTTCGGCTGCGGGTGCCGAGCCGCTCTCTACCCTCTCTGGGGCGGAGGTCTGACTGGCCATGGTCCTTCTAAACAGACGGATGCTCATCTGGAGCAGCTCCTGGTCTACTACAGGTGGAGTGGGGTACTGCTTGGTTTGACCCTATTAAAAGAAAACATGTATATTTTATATTTCCTAAAGGTTTAAAGCAGTAAATCTGTGTTGATGAGTATTTAGTCACTTTTTCGTTCTTTAACAGCTGCCGACGGATGGCGAAGTCCCTCCGAGCACAGAGGGCCTTGCAGCAGGGTCCGAGGTTGCTAAGTAGACCGGCCCTCTCCACTCGCCTATTCAGGGCAGCCATATTTAGGGCTCCAAGGTCATGCTCAAACAGCTTGTCAGCATCTGACAGGAGAATTACAACAATATGATGTCAAATCAGGGACAAAAACATGGAGGTATTAGTGTTGATATCCAGGTCCTGTGGATAAGCTAGCCCATATTCACAACACTCAACCACTGTGCTTCATCCCTTCCAAGACATTAGTGTTTGGTTCTTTTTGTTAACATTTACCAATCTGAGTTAGTTTGAGATAAAGTGTCGCTGCTCACATTTTCTTCTTCATTTTAGCTCATATTTACAAAAGTTGGCTAATGGTTGAGGTTATTTCTGTGAGGTATAATCTGGGTGATGTGGGTAAAAAGACAGCCCGAATCATGAACCCTCCACCACCGTACTTATCTGGGTAAAGTTCCCCCTTCCTACCACTTTCTTTTTTTGGACAAATAGGTAATGAAACTAAGGAGACCACATCTACAATCGACTTTTTGGTCACTCAAGTTTCTACTTAAACTCTTTAAAGTTATTACCAAACCAAATTCATTTTAAAACTAGGTTTAAAATTAGGTTACAATGCAATTATGTAGGTTCACTGTGTAATTTTTTAATACCAGACCCCAAGGAATTTAAATCTACTATGATCCCTGAGCAGCAGTAATTAAGGGCCAAAATTAAAGCCAAAATTACCAAAAGTATAAAGAAGTTTTTTTTTGTTCTTTGCTTTTTTGGAGCAATGGAGATTGATTGATCTGTGTTTAATGCATAATTCATAATAGATCAGGAAGTGTTTGCTTTGGGATGGATTCTTTGTACGTCTAAAACCATTTCTTTATTGTACATTTTCTTTGCTTGTCTGACTGCTATATTAACCAATATTATGTGCTGAACAAGATCTGCTATTTTCACAACTCTTGAGAGTTTTTTTTTATAAAGTAGGGCATTAATTCATAAAAAAAAAAAGTTTTTTTTTTAATTCTATAAATCAAAGTTTCTGCACAGCAGCATTCTATACCCAGCAATTGTACCAAGGCAAAAGCTCTCAGTCTGGTAAAGAATCTGGTAGTTATTCAAATTAAAGGTTATAATTGTAAAGTCTGTTTCATGAAGTGCAACATAAATCTGACTAGACTAAAAACCTTTTTGAGTTTTAGTGGACTAAAACTGACAAAAAATATCACATATTGTAATGATATGACTAAAAATAATAGTTTTTGTCGACTAAAATGAAGACCAAGATGGCATGTCAAAAACAACACCGATGGTCCAAACACACCTTTGGGATCATCCAGCTCTGACTTGCACACCTCTTTGACTTGTTCTAAAAGTTCAGGGCCAGCGAGGCGCTTGGAAATGCCCGCCCTCAACAGGACGGCGCCTGGGGTAAAGCGGAGCAGAGCCGCCCCCGCCGCTCGAGGCTCCTGCTTCTGTTTGGGCATCAGGCTGGACCAGTCAACGTCAATCACATCCAGGGGACCTGTAGGGTAGAAGGTAACAAAGGGGAAAACGGTTTGTGAGATTTTGTTCAAAATGAGGAAATTCTAGAAGTGAAAGAAGAAAATTCTGCAGCCATGCCTGTGATTTTCTCCTCCTCCTGCTGATCCTCCTTTTTCTGGCTGTCGGCCAGGATTTCATCCAGCTCATCATCGCTGATGGGTTCATACTCCTCTGCTACAGAAGCAACAGACTGCTCGTCTTCTTTTCCATCATCATCGCCTGAAAGAAATACATTTTTTTAATTGTCATATGAGGAAAGGCAGATAATGACTTTAAAATGTTTCGATCTTCTCACCATCGATGCTTTCAGCCTTCTCCAGCTCACGCTGATCTCCAGGGAGATGGCTGTTGCTGGATTTTTCTGGTTCTGCCGGACTGAAGGCTTCTCTTGGGAGCAGAGGCTCGAAGTCGCTCCTGTCCTGCCTCATCAGGTCACCTCTCATGTCGCCTCGTGCGTCTCCTCTGCCCGGCGCTCTCGGGTCAGTGTGTGGAGGCAGGTCCAACAAGGACCTCTCTCGATCCATGCCCCGGTCCCCCCGGCTGTCTCGGTCCCGCTCGCGTTCGTGCTGCTGGATGAGTCCCTCTGGAAGCAGGCGTTCCCGTTCCCTGATGTCCCTCTCGCCTCTGAGGAGGGGTTCCCGACCAGGACGCATTAGGAGGGGCTCCCGCCCCCTGCTGGGCCAGTCTCTCGGCTCCGGCTCCCAGTCTCTCTGCGGTTGAATTGGCTGTTGGAGGTGCAGGGGCGGCTGCTGGTTCTGCTGCGGGCGGAAGTCCTTACGTTCTCGCTCTCTGTCCCGTTCAAAAGGCTCCCTTTCTCTCTCCCTCTCTCTACTGTCGTAGGAGCCGGCCCGCGACCTGGACCTGCCCTGCCTCTCTGAATCCGGGGAGCTGCGCCTGGAGCTGTGGCTACGAGAATCCTGGCGGTCTGACGAGGTGCTGCGACTGGGCTCTCCTCTGCGCAGCTGATCGATTCGGGATTTCCTCTCGCCCCCAGGAGGATCGCCCACCATCCCCCTCTCGCGCTCCAGCTCTCTTTCCCTTTCCCGGTCTCGGGAGTGGGAGCCCTGCGGCCTGCCGCGGCGCATGCGTGGACCCTGAGGGTCCTCCAGGCGGGGCGACTCGATGGAAGGAGACCGCGGCCGTCGAGATGATGTCCGGCTCTGGGTGCTCCCCATACTGCTGCTGCGCGCCTGCTCCGGTGGCGGTTTCCGGAGCAGCGGCTGGGACATGAGCGGCTGTGGCGTCAGAGTTTGAAGCAGCATCGGGGGGTCTGGGGATAAAAGTGGGGCTATAGTGGGAGCATGACCCCGGTCCCTGTCTCTACCCATCCTGTGGCCACCGCCTCTCCTTGGAGGCTCTGACGGAGTCCTCTCAGCAGGAGGCGGAGGAGCCTGCACTTCTGCCGGACACACCCGCTCCGGCTCCTCCTCGTCGGACCAATCGCTGAAATTGTTTGTTTTGAAAACGGGGGAGCGCTCTGCATTTGTCCCATGACGATCAGGCCTCATGGAGGGCGGCGGAGTCCGAGGACCTCTCTTCCTCTTGTTCTGAGGCTGTTGGGCAGACGTCTCCTCCTGAGACACATCAGACTCCCCTCCTGAGGACCGTTTCCTCTTCCGCTCGTGTCCCTTTTTCTTGGCTCCTTTCCTCGGTGAGTGGAGAGGAACATCTGACGACGTGCTGGCCAGGGGCTCCGGATTAAACCTCTCCGCTGCCGGGACCAAAATGTTTCCCCCACCAACATCCTCGTCTTTACGGCCTTTCTTCAAACCCTTCTTCTGCGTCTTTGTCTTCTTTTTGCTTTCCTCGTGGGGCGGAGGACCAGTGGCCTCCCTGCTTTCAGCGCCGACGGGAAGGGCTGCAGGCGGAGGGGGCGGAGTCGATTCTCGCTGGTCTTTTTCTCTGCTGCGAGAGTCTGAGGACACGTCTGCGAAGTACTCTCCACGTCTCTGGCCTCCCCTGGCTCGATCTGCACGCGTCTCCGTTTCGTCATTGCGGCTGCGGGCTTCCCGCTTGTCCCCGGCTCCCCTGCGCTCTTCTTCTTTCCAGTAAGCGCCCTTTTCACTAGAAGTGCTGCTACGTTGAGGCGACCGTGACAAGCGATCCTGGGGCCTCACCACTTGGCTAGGCAGGCGATGTTTATCCCCATCTGCACACAAGACACAAAAAATCAGCACCTGAACTCGGAGATGAAGAGAAAAGTAAAAACTACTAAAGGAAAAAGATTTATTCATTTAGAAATCGCTACAGCAAAGAGCAGCAACTCTGGGTAACCATGTGTCCATAGCAATCATCAGGACAGCAAGAACATAGCAATGTTATTCTGTCCCAAGATCACAAATATAAAAGGGGACATTTACCTAAATACAACTCAGAATTTAGCTGTAAGACAATGCTGCATTCAAGGAGACGGAAAGTTAAGTGAAAGGAAAAATAGGCGAAGGATAATCCCTCCATCTGCAATAAATTATGTGAAATTAGATTTTTAGATAAAACGCTTGCTGGTATTAAGATTTTACTCCAAATAAACTTTGCAGAGAATGAACAAATGGTGTGTTTGCTTTGTAGCAGCAAATTTTACACGTGTGTGTCCGTTTCAAAAAGGTTTTTCCTACTGTCAGATGGAGGCGGACACACAGGGCTGGGGAGGAGGGGCTGTGGGTGGAGCTTGGGCTGCCCTCGGCCGGTCGGGCGCTCACTTTTGTCCTCACTGCTGTTGTAGCCGTCGCTGTCTGCCGGGCTAAAGTCCCGCGTCGTCCGCTTAGGGAGGGGCTGAGGGCTCGGACTGCTCTCCACTCGGAGCCTCTTACGGCTGCACAGAGAAGATATTTACACATATTCAAATAAGGTAATTACCCATGGCTACTTAAGCGTTTTAATAACATTTACTAAAACAAAATACTATAAAAATGGTTAATCTAAAATCATGCTTTTCTATTAATTCAAGACATAACTGTTTACAAATATAAAAGAAGAATGTTGGAATCCATTTGCCACTGCGAGTCAAAATGATTTTATGGTGGTTGGAAATAGGAAACATTAAAATAATGATAATAAATGGAAGTATTATGTAGCCATAAAATGCAATAAATCATATATTTAGGACATTTATTTTAGACATCATTTGCCCTTTTTCCTTTGCTTCTTCATGCATCCAAAAAGTTTTTTTATAATTATACATAAAAATCTTATGTATATATTGTGTTGCTTTTAATCAAAAGTAAAATATACAGAGTCTCATTGACATACAGACAAACTCAACAAACATGGATAAAATGGATAAATGTGTTTCCGTATTCCAGCCCTCTTGCTATATTTATTAGGCAGACGGATTTAAACAGACAGAACAGAAATATGGTCGATGCTGACGTGCCTGATTTTGCGGTCGTCTCGAACCGTCCTCTCATCCCTGCTGTCGTCTCTCCTCTCCCGCCTTTCCTCCCTCCCTCTCTCCCGCTCCTCCCACTCCCTCTGTCTCTCCCGTTCCCTCTGCTCCCTCTCTCTCTCCCTTTCCTTTCTTTCCCTCTCCCTCTCCCGCTCCTCCCTCTCTCTCTCCCTTTCCCTCTCCTCCCGCTCCCTCTCACGCTCCCGTTCCTCCCTCTCTCTTTCCCTCTCTCTCTCCCGCTCTCTTTCCCTCTCCCTCTCTCGCTCCCTGGCCCGTTCCCTCTCCGCCTCCCTCTCCTTCTCTCGTTCCTTTTCTCTCTCCCTCTCTCGTTCCTTCTCTTTCTCCCGCTCCCTCTCTCTGTCTCTCTCCCGCTCCCTGTCTCGGTCCCTCTCACGACCCCTGTCGTCCCGCCTGTCCTCTGCTCGGTCCGTCCTCCTCTCCTCCCTCTCAGACTCCTCGGACCTCCTCTGATATCTGTTTGGAGAACCTGAAAAGGTAAAAGGTCCTTTTATAAACAGCTCTTTCATTTTACTGGAGCTTGTAAAGCAGCAGCAGCCGTGTAGACAAAGAATGTACGTGACACCCGCCTCTCTCTCGGTTGTCTCTGTGCTCCCGCTCTCCATGTCCTCCCCTCCTGTCGTAGGAGGAGTCTCTAGCGTGGTCTCGCCTGTCGCTCTCATAGCGATCGCGCTCAGACGCCCTGTCGGAGCTCCTCTCGGCGCCGCTCCTCTCCACGCTTCGGTCCCGAGCCGTGCTGCTCCGTGACTCCCAGTTGTCGTAGCCGCCATCCAATTGGGAATTGCGTGAATTTCTGTTTGAGCCTGGCATACATGAACGTGGAATAAATCCACCTGCGATAAGCCTTTGAAATGCTTTACTGCAGTGTGAGATGAGGCAAACCTTTATCCGATACGTCACTGGCTCGCCCCCTTCCTCTGCCAGTCCTCTCGGTCCTGTCCGTCTTGCTCTCGGTCCTCCCTTCGCTTCTGCCTCCATCGTCCCGTCCATGGCCTCTTCCATAGGCCCTGTCGTCTGAACCTAGCTCCTCCTTCCTGTAAGCGTCACTCCTGTCTCTTTCCTTTTCCCTCCCCCTCTCTTTCTCCCGTTCCCGGCGTTCCAGCGACTCTCGGCTAGAGCGCGTCTCCGCCTTGCTCTCTCTGGAGTCCTTCAAGTCCCTGCTGTCTCTGTTATCCCGGGTCGCTTCCCTTCCCCTCTCACGAACGTCCCTGCGATCACGGGCCTCTCTGCTCTCCCGATCGTCTCTGGAGGAGACAATCTCGGAGTCGTAGTCACGATCATCGCGTTCCTTCTCTCGTTTGCTCCGGCTCTCTGTTAAGAACAGGATCAAATCAAGTCATTCATGCGTTTAAATAAAGAGCTTTGATAGTTGAGATACACCTGGAAAGCAAAGCTACCATCTCTGTGATCATGTCTGCGCTCTTGAGTGGGCGGGGTCCTTTCCCGCTCTCCGCGGCTCCTCTCTCTCCCCCTGGAGTGGTGCCTGACAGGGCTCGACCTGTTGGACCGTCGATGTGGGGAGGACGCGTCATGAGGGGATCGGGAGCGCCGCGAGTGGGAAGGCGAGGAGGCGGCGATCTGCGACCCGGAGCTTCTGTGGTAGCTGGGGGACGAAGAGCGCCGCCGTCGAGGAGAAGGGGAGTGGCGATGGCCAGAAGACCCGGAGTGGGACGAGGGGGAGTGATGTCGAGAAGGAGTCGGGCTGCGGTGGTGGCGTAGGGGGGAAGGAGACCTGCTGGGACGGAACACCGTCATCGCAGATATTTTAATAATAAATCATCTAAAGTAGCGAGACAAGAAAGAACAGAGAATGTGGGAGCCCACAGGTCCAAACCTTTGAGAGGAGAAGGATAAGGAAGAGGTTTTATGGGAAGACACTTTGGGAGAGGCAGATTTCTTCCTGGCTGGAGGCGAAGCGTCCCTGGAGGGAGACACGCTGCCCGAATGATCGTCTGATGTCACCACACGCTTGGCCTTGTGGGAACTGTCTGAACGATCCCTACAAATAAAATTAAAAGGAGAAAATAAAGAATGGAGCAACATTTGAATGAAAACATGAGCATTTACAAAATAAAACATAAAAAAACAATAAAAGAAACAAACTGTAATACACAAAAGGGGTAAAAAGAAAGCTGTACACCAAATTATGATTGGAAGCATATCTGTCTGTTAAAATGGTCTAGTCAAAGTCCATAACTAGAGCCAACAGAGCACCTGAGTGCATGAGTCAAAAAAAAAAAAATAAATAAAATCACTGCATCTATGTTTTGTTTTAGCTATATTAGGGGGAA
This sequence comes from Cyprinodon variegatus, assembly GCF_000732505.1. Lineage (NCBI taxonomy): Eukaryota > Metazoa > Chordata > Actinopteri > Cyprinodontiformes > Cyprinodontidae > Cyprinodon > Cyprinodon variegatus. Next base: position 629,111 of record NW_015150896.1, on the reverse strand, counting down.
AAAAGAAAAAAGGGTTAAACATACAAGAAACCTGCATCTTAACTGCAGCATTAAGTGGTTTAAGACACTTCAATCCACTTTATGGACCAATTTTTGTTGACTTGTCACATAAACATAAAACAAGGAAATATAACATTAAAAATTCAGACATCTTGAGTTGCAGCTCTCACCTTCGCTTCTCCTTCTTCTCTTTGTGTTTCTCCGTGTCTCTGCCCCGATCCTTGCCTTCCTTCTGCTTCTCCTCGGCCTTTTCCTTGTTTTTGTGTTTGCCTTTGTGCTTCTTCCCAACCACAGGAATGTCCAAAGGGACCGGGGGAGGAGGACTAGGCGTGCGCGGCCCTTTCTTCTTGCCATGGCTGCCTTTTGTCGGTCTAATAAGAAAAATAACAAGAATCAATGTCAGTTTCATGCCACCTTCATCAACTGCATTGAGGGGCAGGGATTTTTTGTTTCTCAATCATAGCAGCTTACAGGTTATTATTTATTTAAAATAAACTGTAAAACTCTCCTACCTGGTTGTTTCTGGCACAGCTACGGCCACTGATGACTTCTTCTCCTTCTTTCCAGAGCCGGCTCCTTTGGCGGCCCCTTTGTGTTTGGGGGAGCTGCTGGACTTTCTGGAAGTGGGCGACTCTTTAGAGCTTAACAGCTCCCCGGACACCTGAGGGGAAGACAGGAGGTCTAACAGGGCCGCGATAACGAGAAAGCAGCGGCTAAATTTCACCGCCAGGTGTTTCTTACCTTTGGCAAACCCGTGCTTCTGGTTTTGGTGGGGGTCTCATCTTTCTTGGCACCATCTTCTCTCTTGTCCAAATTCTCCTGCTCCAGCTGCATCAGCTCTCGTTGAATTTTCTGCCGCTTCATCTCGAGGGATAACTCGTAGTCGTAGTCACCAATATCTGAATCTGAACATTAAAATGCAACTTAAAAGCAAGAAGGCAATCTGCCAATTCTCAGGACAAGTATAACACACATATACACATAATATCCTTCAGTTTTAATGACTACTATCAACTTTGAATAGAAGTCAATATATCCTAAAGTATTTATTTTAGGCATTTTAGCTGATTTGGATGGATAAATAATAGATGGTTCAAGACACAAACATGTTTATAAAATCTAATTTTCTTAACTTTTCTAGACCTTAAAAAGACTCAAGTAAAATTTCAGACTGTGTGGAAAAACTGTTTAACCATTATTTTGAACATTTTATTTTTAAGCCATAAACTTTGTAATTTGTAATTTCCTCACATGAGAAGAATAATCAGCACATTTTTTATACTCTACTAAAATAAATTGAGATTATTAATAAGAAAAAATATTCTTCTTTAGAACTGTTAAGATGATGTTTGTCCTTTTATCTTAAGTGCAAATTCTGTTTTCATTCAACCAAGAGTGACATAGAAGAATATTGAACGACAGAATTTAGACTATAAGAATTTCTTGTTTATTAGCATGTAGTTTAACAGCTTATATAAAATCTGTTAAAAAATATATATATGTGTGTTGATAAATAGATTTAAAAAGCATAACAAGTTAAACAAAAAAATGCTGTTATTCCCAGAAGCTTTTTCAAAGATTTGTTCCTGGATTTCATTTTTTCCCCCCCAAATTACAAAACATGCCCTTTTTTTTGTAATTTTTGTTTACATTACATGTTTATTTACTTGATAAACATGTAATGTGATTAATTGATACTGAAATAACCAACTCATTTAAAAATCGATTCATCGTAAACTGGAGTGTAGACACTAAAACATGCATTTAGCTGACAGAGCAAGTCATTAAGAGCAGTAATTGAACAAAAATTTAAATAAATATCATTCAAAAAATATATTTTGCATTTAAGAAAAAGTAAAGAAAATAAATTTTTCGTCTGTTAATTTGCAGAATTCAGAACTCCTTAAGTGGAAAAGTTTTAGTTTTACCTTTGTTTCATTTTGTAAAAAATCTTCTTTAAGGCTATTAGATTAATCAATTATTGGAAAAAAATTATCAACAGATTAATCATTTGCAAAATAATCGTTAGTTGCAGCTCTACAGCACACTCACGCAAATTCAAAGTAAAAAAAACAACAACAAAAAAACGACTGTATTGGTCTTCACCAAAATTTTAAATGAACCACTATTTGTTTGTCAAAGTTGGCACTGCACCTTCACGATTAGTTTCCCACTCAGCCGTCTCTTCTTCGCTGGCCGGGGTACGTTCCTTTGTTATCTTTATGTCCTCCTTCTCTCTGTGTCGCCCTCTAGAGGAATCTCTCTGCTGCAGGAGTATCAACATACAGATCCGTTTATAAAGATTTTTTCAAACGGAGGAGACGCTGGCAAATTTGTAGCTTCATTAGGAGTGTTATTTATCTATTTTAACATTGTGACGTACTCTTACTGTGGGAGATGTTTGCTCGTCTAGGTCTCTCTTCAGGTTTTCCGGGTCAACATCCTTTCTTTTATTCTTCATCCTCTCCCGCAGATCACCTGTGGGCCTCTCGGTTGTCCTGCTCGCACAAACACACAATCAGCCTTTCATTTGTTCTAGACATGAATAAAAAAAAATAAAAAAAAAATGATCTGCATTTAATCCTCACCGGCTGAAGGTGAATCCTTTGCTTCGGGGCTGAGTTCCATGTGTATAGCGGCAAGTGTTGCCGTAACTGCAGGTACCAGTCTTCAGCCAATTTCTGCAGTGACTCTGAGAGCACATAAGGGGTTAATCTGATTACCTTAAGGAACTTCTACACAATATGTCTTAATTACACATTTTTCCTAATTAAAAGGAGCAGATGACGTTTTTAAGGCACTACCACTACATTTTCTTTTGGACTTAAAAGAAAAATTTTTTTTGCCAATGCTTTAAATAGAAAAAAAGAAAAAAACAATCATAGAAAGAAGGATGACCAGATGGATGGATGAATAAAATAATGGTAGGATAAATAGAAAAGTGGAAGCATGGTCAGCCAAATAGATGAGGACAGGTTCTTATCCAGTTTATGTTAAATACAGCAAAATGCAGAAGTGATAACTACAGAAGAATGATCATCCTGAACCATAAGACAACTTACTGATCCAACTTTTTACAATTTAACAACCTCATCTTTAGATCTCTGTAGCAAAAGAGAAAAACTGAACAATACGCACATCAGCAGCATTACTACCAGTGCTGGGACCGAGTCTCTCAAACACGCTGGGCCTGCGAGAGGGCGCCGCGGCGGGGTTGGTGGCGCTGCTGGTCGTGGTGCTGCTGCTGCTCCCGCTGTCGGATATAGTTTTTGAATTCTCCACTGTCACCTTCCGCCTGATCTTGGACATTCTGCAGGACTTGAAAAACAAGAAAAAAGAAATATGGTTTAAGTCCACCAAATAGTGGAATAGATTGGATTTCTGAAAATTTTTAAGAAAAAAAAAAAAAAATATATATATATATATTTTGCATTCTCCATTAAATTATTTTAAAATAAGATGTCTAAGAATTTTCATTAAATACATCATCTGGCAACATTAAGTACTTTGTTTTAAGTAGAAGAAATCTTTTATTTCTTGTTGGATTTACAAAACTGCAACATTAACATATTTGAAAAGTGTGCTTTTCAGTAGAGTTAATGATGCACAGCATATAACCAATTGTGATCAGATCATAATACAGCACTGATTGATAATTGGTCAAATAAAGTTTAATTTAATCAAAGAGAAAACTGAGAAAGGATGTATTAAGCACCACTCTTTCTTCTGATCCCCCATCAGTAATCTCAAATCCTAATTTCTAAGCCTTAGCTAGGTTTTACTGCCAATTCGTGTCAGTTTGTGTTTATTTAAAACCTTGTAAAACATAAAAGGAAATTCCAGCAATAAATTAAATGCAGACCACTGTAAATAGGACTTTATTTTTTAAATAGAAGCAAAGCTCATTCAGCTAGTGACCATTAAAGCAGTTAATACGCAACAGATGCATCGCAAATGTTTTCCTAATGAAACAAGTCAGCAGAAATGCTGCAAAGCTTAAGATTTTAGAGCCTATTACCAAATAACTACATATCTATAATAATTAGTATTAAACATATAAGAAAGCTAGTTTCAGATAACAACCATACAAATGACTAAGGTCTTCAACCAGCTAAAACGGGAGAATCCAATCAATTAGCGGCTAATGCTAACATTAGCAAGGGCCCTGCAGCAGGATACAAGCTAACACATGCTAATTTATAAAGCAAGTCTCACCCAGGATATTGTTTTGGTGTCGCATCTACTTTAGACCTGTTAGCTGAGTGTGCCCTGGTCAAAATAAAAAGGCTTATTATTTCAAATCGAAGCCGGAGAATGCCTTGAGAGGCGACATGTTGGCGGAGAGCCGCTCGCTACTCGTTCTTCTTCTGTGGTAGAATTAAAGGACTCTCTCTGTTTCCAGCTGAGGCATTACCGCCACCAGTGTCTTTCTCATTACTTTGCTCTAAACTAGGCAACTATTTTCTTTTTTTT
>NW_015150896.1:618839-624090 GCF_000732505.1 Cyprinodon variegatus | reverse complement strand
CCAATATTGAACTGAAATAAAATTTAAAAATTAAGTAACTTTTTAAAAATTATTTTTCAGTGGCCCAAATCCTCTTCCGTACATTGCTTCAAAATGCAAAAGTCAGGTTTAGAGTCAGGGTTAGATTTCAAACATAAATAAATCTTAATAAATATTAATCTTTATCTTAAATAAACTTTATCTGATCTATATTAACCCAATACTTGGTCTGAGATCTGTCTTATAATTCAATCCTGCTTAACAGTGAAAAACGTTTTATTTAAACAAACCTCTAATGTTACTCCTGGTTCAGTGGTATAAGCGTCAAGTGCTGTACCCACTATCTTGAATAAGTAAGTAACGAAGTACAAATACTTCTTTACTGTACTTAAGTACACTTTTTAGGTATCTATACTAGATGCATTTGAATGTAAACATTTAAACCCCTTATTTGCTCCTCAGTATTCATGTATTTAAAACCCATTTTGATTTTGGATCATCCAATATACCGGTAAAAAATCTGTTACAAAATGGTAAACTGTAAAGATTATGGTATTCAGTCCAAATTATCAATCTGTCAACAGCCATACTGTGAAATATATGAAATTGTACATACTTATATTCATTTTTACAATTATTTGTTATCACAGAACATAAATTTTAGAGAACAGGTTGTTCAATGCACACATTATTCTATGAAACCTTTTCTTTCCACTTCACTTAAAAATGTATGGACTGTGTGCTGCCTTTTCCATCACTGTGGAGGCCTTTACAATTACTATTACAGTTTGGTTCAATTTATTTTTTTAGCACCAATTTACATCACATGTCTTTTAAGCGAAATTTACAGAGACACAATACAGACACAATATTGCTGCAATAAGAAAAACAAATTTAATCAGGTTTTTTGTGAATTATTTTATTCATTTTTTTAAATTTTACTATTAGAGAAGATTGTTTGGGGATTTTAGCAGCTCCAAGCTAAAGGCCTCTCGATTGAAAGAAGAAAAAGTCTAAATACACAGTTTGTTTGGTGTGTAATGAGATTAAAATTATGCATATTAAAAGTATTTGATCATCCAACTTCTAGTTTCCCAAAATGTATTAGATTCCGACTCACATAATGATACCAGTGTCAACTCATGACCCGAACTATGGTTTTGTACACAAATGCTCCTACCAATATAAAATGAACATGGGTGTTACTATATTGCGAAATGCATCGACAACCAAAGTAGTTTTTTTTTTTTTTCTATTTTTAAATGATGCTTTTTTATATTTAAACACTTTAACATAAATTTTTATTGTTTAAATCAATTTCTGTAGTGGATCTGAAGACGCCATACTTGTTGATCAAGGAGCCCAAGTGGGGTCACGACCCTCACTTTGAGATTCAATGATTTAAGTCACTCAAACAGAGTATTTTTGCATAATTTTATTATTTTTCATTAACTCTTAAATGAAAAGTAAACAAAGATCAGCAGTGGCCCCACCACAGGGGGACAAGCAGACCAACGCCTATGCAGATTAATACTTTCCCCAATACTTTCCTCCTCTGGCTGGACAAACATATATACAAAAATAATAATGAGATTGAAGTTGAAAACAAAATAAAAAAAATCACTTATTTATTCACCAACTGTCATTTTTCTTTGTTCATTATTGTGCATCAATTTAGATTTTTTCACTACATACATATCAACATTTCTTAACACTTTCTAATGATTCCTCATATTCAGTGTCACTAACTGACAACATTTAAATATCCAATCAAAGCTGCAGGTCAAACCCTCTCAGACATCTTGAGGGGAACCTGCTGCAGGTTGGGTTTTCTCTATGACCTTCAGAGCGATGGTCTTCAACGCAATAAGAGCTTCATTGCTGGCACCCTGAATATAAGATGGCGGCAGCAGGAAGCCGTAGCGCCCGCGGTCCTGGAGCTCAAACGTAAAGGAGTATTTAATGCCGAGATTATGCGCCCAATCATCAGAGCCACCGGGAGCCAGATCTGCAAAGAGAAAAGGATGAAGTAACTTGTCTTCATGAAGTCAAAAGGAAATTGCATAAATATTTACATATTGTTTTAGCTCCGGCTCCATATGTGTACACATTCCTGTAGTATCTTCTAATATTCTCTGCAGCTTGTTTGACCATCTCATACTGTGGAAAAAATGAAAAATACACATGAAGCTCTGATTTTTGGTACATTTTAGGTAATTTAAGCAGTGCTCACCAGTTCACTGTGATTATCAGCTTCATCCATGGTGCAGGAATAGGGGATGAGGAGCATCTGAGAGTAGGAGTGGATGGTCAAGTAGATCTGAATGATGTCCTTGTTGCTACGCAAGAAGTTGGCAACAGCCTGCGACTCTGGCTCCGACTCAGGGAAGGCGCCGCAGTAGATCTCAGAGCAGGGGTCAGGAGAGGCTCCTTTTGCTGCGGAGAGGATAATCAAACTGTATAAGCCATATTTTGGTATTTTGTATTTGCAAAACCTCAGAGGGCTTTCTATTCTAGGAACTTACTACACCAGTTGGCGTCAAAGTTTCTGTTCAGATCAACTCCGATGCAGGACGTGCCGTTTGTGGGGGAACGGTTCTTCCTCCACATCCTATCCTGAAATAAAGAGGAGGAAAAACTTTGTGTACAGATCCTGAGGCAGCCTCAAAAATGATCAGAATATGCAAAATAAGACGGAACCAGAACTTATTGTAACAAAACGTTTGGCTTTTGTTCCACATGATCCTACTTTTGTCCAGGTGTACTTGTATCCATCTGGGTTCATGACAGGCAGGACGTAGATATCCATGTTGTCCAGGATCTGAGTAATATCTGAGTTCAATTTGTAAAACGACAGCGACTGTAAGAGAAAGAGCAGCTGCTGTTTGATCCCTGAGACAAAAAACAACAACAAACAGACTGAGATTCATTTTCTGGGGGTGAATCTAATCAAATATTCAAAAGTTTCTCTCACATATTGGACGAAAATCAAGCAGAAAGCAGGAGAGATCCACTCTCTGGCATGGATCCCACAGTCGATCCACATGGCTTTCTTGTTTGGCTTGTTATTTAGAGACAGCTAAAACAAAGCAGAGCAACATTTATCCACAGACTCTATTTAAATAATCAAAGCAGCATCTATAAAACGATTAAGTATGGAATAAACGCCCTCTGCGCTTAGATAAAAAAGCCCTGCATAGTATTTTTAACAGATCAGACCTTTATTGCACTCAATTGAACTAAAATCAACTTTTGATTTGAGCCCATATGATAAGAATTATTATCATCTATTATTCACCTGAGGAGGAATTATTTACAGCCATGTAATTGTCAGAATAAAAATGTAAAGTAACATCCATTCATCAGGATAGAGGCGGAAACAGGCATGACAAGGATGATTTAGAGGAAATCTTTTGCAGTCAGCATGATCCCCTTTCAGCAACAAGGTCCTGGGTTTAAAGCTGAGCTTGTTTTTCTAAGTATTTGCATGTTTGGGTTCTGTGCACTTAATCTGACATCCTCCACAAACAGTGCTAGGTGAGGTCCATCAGTTACCCTAATTTTCCTTTAGTATGCTGGCCATAATTAAAAATAACTAGATAAATAAATAACTAAAATAATCATTGAGACATAACATAACTTGATATACAAGTCTATCAAGATAAGTTAATTTATTCACTTATTTGCACTTGAATTTTTAACAGTTGAGATTCATCTCTTATTTCAAATAAATTCTCAATCTATTCAAATATGTTGTGATTTTGGTGCTGATGGCTGGCTTGATTGCTCTTTTCACCTGTCTAGCTCTGCAATGTTCCTCGTCACTCATCACATCAAACTATTCCGGTTTCCTATATAAGCTGCATGTTTCCCAGCCATCAGTGCCAGGTTGGTGTTGAGAGTTCTCCAGCGTTACTATAGTGTGACCTGTTTCTGTAGTTGGACCTTTGAGCCTGCCTGCCCCTGTCTGATCTGTTTGCCTGGCCTGTCTTCAGGCCCTGTTGGATTCATCTGTGGACTGAACCTGGATCTGCCTCTTGACTTCGCCCTGTGGATTATCCTGCCTTCATTCATCTCCTTGAATCTGATCTCCTGTCAACCCTGCAGCCTTCTAGGCTTCCATGTCTGGAACTCTCTGGCAGCATCTGCTGCGTCTGTTCAGTCGACTGGCTGGAATCATCCTCGTTCTCTGGGTACGGACAGAACTGTCAAACCAGGTTAGTGATTTTATTTTCAATAAATGGAGCTTTACCTTCAGAGCATAAAGTGGTCTCTTCTGATATGAGGAGCCAATAAGAATAGCTTTAACTGTGGTAGGGTTTTCGTGTGCCGTTCTGTTAATCCACTCATAGATCTACAACAGAGAAATGTTTAATTGTGAACATCAACACTATGATCACTCCTATGTAGAAGACGTCTAACTGTGAGTCTCACATCCTCCAAATTGTGGTATCTTTGGTAAAACGTCGAGCCACTTCTTGGATCCCCAGACTCGTTCCTCATCTGCATTTCTATAATTTCATCTGCATTGGATAGCATCACCCTGCAGTAAAAAAACACAGTTTGCAGGGACCTTAAAGTGACACAAAGAAGGCCTGAAAATGCAGCAGTGCTTCATAAAATGAGGGACGGACTCATGAGTAATGCCGTGTCTCTGCAGCAGGTTCCTGACTGTCTCTGAGCTGTTTGCAGGAACGTACAGGTGGACTTGAGTTAGCTCTTTTATATTGTGAGGTGAAGCTGGCTTCCATAAACCTGTCTAAGGGGAAAAAGACAAAATGAGCAAAGTTAATGTTTGCAGAAAGAATTGTTACCTGCAAGAGACAAATAAATGGTGACAAAGATAATAAATATTCTACCTGATACTGGGTGGACACATTCCTCAAAACCTCCACTTGTTCCTGAGTATTAGGGGTGATTGATAAAACTTGACCGCTAAATAAAATAAAATAAAATAAATAAATAAATAAAAAAAGTTACAATTAATAAAACTGGAAATGTTTGATCAGCTCCTCTGTAGGGATACATTTTCAAAATTTCTTCTACCTAACAAATGTCTTGATTCTATTTTTCCTCACACTTCCATTTTTTAAACTATCAACAAAATACAAGATTGATATTTTAAAGTAAGCTTTTATTTATTTAGAGCTAATAGGAGTCAAGAAATCCTGGTTCTGTCTGGAAAACATTCTTGTTACCATTTTTTGTTGTAGTACAACTTCACCAGCCACATTTCTAATTACTATAAATGATAAAATAGCTACATGGATCC